>NC_140589.1:676085418-676156418 GCF_964204655.1 Triturus cristatus
TACGAGGGCCTGATTCTGTTTCTGATTCATTTTGACTTCCTTACCCCGTTGGTCCGGCCTTCTATTGCCACGTTGGGGTCCCCCTCCTTAATCAGTAGGTAGTTATAGTTACAACCTAGTTTCCATAGGAAAAGCATTTTTTGATTTGTTAATAACTTTGGCGTCGTTTGACGAATCTTTGCGAAATTCTCCATAAACAGAGTCTATCCAGGTCAGCTCGTATCCTGAAAGTTTGGGGTGATTCGTCAAGGGGGGGCTGAGAAAAAAGGGGTCCTAAAGAGCATTATCCCCATGTTAATTTCCATAGGAAATTTTGCAACGAGCTACAGCCCGAACTGCTGAATGGAATTACCCCAAATTTGGCAGAAAGTTAGAGCTTGGTTCAGAAAGCGACCTTTCGTTTAAATGGTACAAATCCGTTCAGTAGTTTTTGAGAAATTCAAAAAGTAAGAGTCAAAAAATCAATTTGTGCAAGGCTACAGCTGAAACTTCTGAACGGAATTACCCCGAATTTGGCACAAAGGTAGTGCGTGGGTCAGAAAGCGACTTTTTTTTAAATGGTGTAAATCCGTTCAGTAGTTGCTGAGAAATTAGAAAAATAAAAGTTTCAATATCTGGGCGGAGCCTAAGTCTCGTGCACGAGCTTCACTGTGATTGGATGCCAACACTCCAAACCAGGAAATGTTGGCAGCCATCTTGTGGCTCGGTAGAAGCGAGTCGCTAAAAAACAGAGAAACAAAGGTAGAAAACAAGAGAAGGGGGCAGGGTGGAAACACCCTGACCCCCTAGGCCTGCTCAGGGAGTCCCAGAAGGACCGCAGGGCCAAAGAAAATGTAAAAATAAATAAATAAATTGGCACAATTCCCGCTGGGGTTGCGGGTTCCCGTGTTTTATTTTAATGAGACCCCGGGGTGGGCTAGGTCCTGGGGAAATTTCTTTCAAAATAATAGCGGGGGATAGCTGGGGTCCCTGCAGTCTTGGAGCTTCACTCATGTTGGCAGGGGGTTGCGCGGCCCCCCTCCTGGAGCCCTCCATCTGCTTATAACTTTGGCATCATTTGAGGATTCTTTACAAAATGTTCCAAAACGTTTTTCTTTTTTGATCAGCTCCTATCTTGAAAGTTTAGGGGTGATTGGTCAAGGGGGGGCTGAGATAAAAGGGGGGTGTCAAAACGTGTTTTCTCAATGCATTTTCCATAGGAAAATTTAGACAAGGCTACAGGTCAAACTGCTGAACAGAATTACGCCACATTTGGCATGGAGAAAGGTCTTGGTCCAGAAAGCGCGGTTTTGTAGATATGGTGTAAATCCGTTCAGTAGTTTTTGAGATATTAAAGTTAAAAAACAATATATATATCTGGTCAGTGTCTAACTCCCTAGCACGAGCTTGCCTCTGATTGGCTGCTAACACTTCAAAGCAGGAACTGTTAGCAGCCATCTTGTGCCTCGCATTGAGTGAAAATATGAAAGAAAGGTTCCAGGGGCAATTTAATATAGCGGAGCTCTGTGTAATGATGATTTGGATGCAGTGAAGGTGTAGAAATGAAGATCCGGAAATCACTGCACTTTTAAAAGCTCATTCTGGTGCTATCGTCGTAACTGCCAAAGTAAACAGTTTGAGCAGAGCAGACGAGAACGCCAGAATGTGGAGTGGTGATTGAACAGAAACAGCGACCGAGGACAGGCGCACGGGGAAGACAAGTTGTTCTTAAAGAAACAAGAACAACTTGTCATTACAACAGAAGGTTTTAAGATTTATTAACTATAAAGGAGAAACAGGTGAGCGCCAGGCAGCACGACTTCCACTCCAGAACTCCAGTAGGAAGATAACCCTTTCATGCTCCCTGTGCCCAACATCACTACTTCGCAGCTATGCCTTTAGAAGCCAGTCCGTTGGCTCGCAGCTGTCTACCTTTGCGAGCTGGTACGCTGCTATGCCTCTACCTCTGCAAGCTACTACGCTGCCGTTCCTTTGGGAGCAGTCGGGTCGTAGTTCTGCCTCTGTGAGTCGAGTGGACGGGCCGCAGTTGTCCCTTTGCGAGCCTGGGTACGAACTGTTCATAAGTCACACTATAGAGTATTGAAAAGCCATTTTGTGATTCAGTCCGTCAGCTGGCATCTGTCCGAGGTATTTCCGAAAACGTATCTGAGCTCTTTCTGTGATAGATACCCCTTTCACGCTGCGTCTCCCCACATTAGCAGGTAACGCACCCTCTTCCCACATCACCAGCATACCCCCAACATTCTTCTTGGGCCCGGAAGTGTCCCTCTATGAACTATTAATAAAAAGATGCTTGTGAGGTTGGAGAAATAAGAATCTTAGTCATGTATAGATTTACATATAAAACATTTTATTAAAACAAAACAACAACACAAAAAACTTTGTACAGCCGTGGCGTGTCATCGCTGGTCCATTTGTGATTCACAGCCTGCAAGACAAAAAGAACGATAAGATGGTGCGTCATGTGTCCAGCAAAGGAGATAGATAGAGAGAGAAAGAGTGAGAGAGAGGAAGAGAGAGAGAGGAAGTGAGAAAGAGTGAGAGAGAGAGGAAGACAGAGAAAGAGTGAGAGAGAGAGGAAGAGTAAGATACAAGGAAGAGAGACAGAGAAACAGTGTGAGAGAGAGGAAGACAGAGAGAGAAAGAGTGAGAGAGAGGAAGAGAGAGAGAGAAAGAGTGAGAGAGAGGAAGAGAGAAAGAGTGAGCTACAAGGAAGAGAGAAACAGTGTGAGAGAGAGGAAGACAGAGAAGGAGAGAGAAAGAGTGAGATACGAGGAAGAGAGAAAGAGAGAATCAGTGTGAGAGAGAGGGAGAGAGAGAGAGAAAGAGTGAGAGAGGAAGAGAGAAAGAGTGAGAGAGAGGAAGCCAGACAAGGAGAGAAAGAGTGAGACAGAGAGGAAGACAACGAGAGAAACAGTGTGAGAGAGAGGAAGAGAGAGAGATAAAGAGAGAGAGAGAGAGAGAAAGTGAGAGAGGGAGAGAGAGAAAGAGTGAGAGAGAGGAAGAGAGAAAGAAAGAATGAGAGAGAGAGGAAGAGACAGAGAAAGAGAGAAAGTGTGAGCGAGAGAAAAGAAGAGATGGAGAGGGAGTGTTGACATTGGAGAAAATCTTCGCAGCTCACCTTTGTGCCACCGGTGTGTCTCCAACCACGTGCCGGGTCATAGTGCACCCTCAAGTTTAGTCATCTGAAAGATAGTATAGAATTAGTAATTTCAGAGTACATACAACTGCATATGCCTAATTCTCTATTTTGGCAATGCGCACTAGGCTGAAGCCCATCCACTCCCACTGCTCGGAGATGTCTGTGCGCTCTTGTGTGCTCGGGCTGCTGCACACTATCCACGCTCACCGCCCAGAGGTGACTACCCGCTGCTGCGGAAAGAAGCCTCTCTGCTCACCTTCCGCCACCGGCGTGTGTATAAGAGGGTGCATCACGTGTCGAAGCAACTTTCTGAGGTGTTGTCAGGAGGGCCACGCATCATCGCAGATTTTTCATGCGTTCAGCTTTGGTGGTGTTGGGGGGAGGTGAATGTTGATTCGTGAATCACAGCCTGTTAGATAAAAAGTAAGATATGATTGTGCGTCATGCGTCCATCAAAGGAGAGAGAAAGAGAGAGAGAGAGAGAGAAAGAAATAGTGAGAGGAAGACAGAGAGAAAAAGAAAGAGAGTGAGAGGAAGACAGAGAGAAAGAGAGAAACAGTGGGAGTGAGAGGAAGAAAGAGAGAAAAAGAAAGAAAGAGTGAGAGGAAGACAGAGAGAAAGAGTGAGAGAGACAAAGAGAGAGAGAGAAACAGTGAGAGAGAGGAAGAGAGAGAGAGAAAGAGTGAGCGAGAGGAAGAGAGAGAGAGAAAGAGTGAGAGAGGAAGAGAGAGAGATGCGAGAGAAAGGAAGAGAGAGAGAGAAAGAGTGAGGAAGAGAGACAGAGAATGAGTGAGAGAGAGGAAGACAGAGAAAGAGAGAAAGAGTGAGATACAAGGAAGAGAGAAAGAGAGAAACCGTGTAATAGAGGAAGAGAAAGAGAAACAGTGTGAGAGAGACCAAGAGAGAGAGATAAAGAGTGAGAGAGAGGAAAAGAGAGAGAGAAAGAGTACGAGAGAGGGAGAGAGAGAGAGAGAGAGAAAGAGTGAGAGAAAGGAAGAGAGAAAGAAAGAATGAGAAAGAGAGTAAGAGACAGAGAAAGAGAGAAAGTGTGAGAGAGAAAGGAAGAGATGGAGAGGGAGTGTTGACACTGGAGAAAATCTTCGCAGCTCACATTTGTGCCACCGGTGTGTCTTCAACCATGTGCCGGGATATAGGCCAGCCCTCAAGTTTAGTCATCTGAAACATAGTATGGAATCAGTAATGGATGAGTACATACAAGTGCACAATTTGTGAATCACACCCTGCAAGACAAAAAGAAAGATAAGATGGTGCGTCATGCGTCCAGCAAAGGAGAGAGAGAGAGAAAGAGAGAGAGAGTGAGAGAGAGGAAGACAGAAAAAGAGAGAAAGAGAGAAAGAGTGAGAGAGAGAGAGATGAAGAGAGAGAGAGAAAGAGTGAGACAGAGGAAGATAGAGAGAAAGAAAGAATGAGAGAGAGAGGAAGAGACAGAGAAAGAGAGAAAGAGTGTGAGAGAGAAAGGAAGAGTTAGAGAGTGAGAGAGAGAAAGATTGTGAGTGACAGAAAGGAAGAGATGGAGAGGGAGAGTGAGTGTTGACACTGTGGAGAAAATCCTCAGTGTCGAAGAGGGTCCACCACGTGCTGAAGAAACCTCCTCACCCATTGTGCACACGCGGCACAACAGAGCTCACAATTCAGTTTGAGTGTCGATTGTAGGATGGCCACGCATCATCGCAGGCCTTCTAGACAAAAAGCTAGATAAGATTGTGCGTCATGCGTCCATCAAAGGAGAGAGAAAGAAAGAGTGAGAGGAAGACAGAGAGAAAAAGAAAGAAAGAGTGAGAGGAAGAGAGAAACAGTGAGAGTGAGGGGAAGAGAGAGAGAAAAAGAAAGAGTAAGAGGAAGCGAGAGAAAGAGAAAGAGAAAGAGTGAGAGAGATGAAGAGAGAGAGAAACAGTGAGAGAGAGGAAGAGAGAGAGAGGAAGAGTTTGAGAAAGAAGGAGAGAGAAAGAGAGAAACAGTGTGAGAGGAAGAGAGAGAGAAAGAGTGTGAAGGAGAGAAAGAGATGAAGAGGTACAGTGAGTGCCCACACTGTGTACAAAACCGTCACAGCTTACCTTTACACCACCGCTCTGTCTCCAACCACGTGCCGCAACCTAGTGGAACTCTCAAGCTCCCACATCTGAAAGATAGTACAGAATTAGTAATGGCAGAGCAGCGTGGGATAAGGATTCAAAATCGGCCCGGGCACGCTAAAAAAAAGTGGTTCACATTTGCATATTGCCTTTCCTCAAAACACTGCTTCGGCAAAATTTTATTTAAGAAAGGGTGTGTGGGTGAGATATAAAACAAATGCACAGATTTGTTTACACTGGTGACTTAAAAACAAGTGAGGTCACTTCTGCTCAGGCCCCCTGCCCTCCTAGGTATGCATACATTACTGGGTGGCCCTGCGAGAGAAAGAAAGTGACACCTCTGCCTGTTGCTAAACGTGAGGTAATGACGCCCATCTGTCTCCAGAAAGGCCATCCAGACACCCACTGGGCCACTGGCTGTATCCAAACAACAGCGACACTGCCCAAATCTGCCCCCCAGACTGCTCCAAAAAGCAGCCCACAGTTGGAACTCGGCACCGGCTCCTCGGGCATTGCACCAGTGCCCGCGTTACCAATCCGACGCTGTGGCAGAGTATATACGAGTGCGTACACCTAAATCGCTCTGCTGTCTTTCTGCATTCAGGCTGCTGTACCCCATCCACTCCCGCTGCTCAGAGCTATCTGCCTGACGCTGCGCACCAAGGCCTCACTGCTCACCTTTTCACGGTCATGGCACCCTCCACATCATGCAGCTCCGTTCTGCAAGGTAATAGGTCTCACGTTTGGAACTGAGTCTTGATATCGCCATGGCAGAGGACATACTAGTGCACTTATCATCATCGCAGGTTGTACACCCGCTCAGTGCTTGCCATGCTACTAACTCAGTGAGAAGTGATGCCACGCATGTGGCAGTAGGCCCTCGCTGTTGGGCTCAGGCCTACACTGCGGTGCAGCATAGCACACAAAACATCAAGTGTCCGGACCACCGGGATGGGCCATCACCGTGGCGGTGTGACTGTGCCGGCCACAGTGCATGCATTGCAAGCAACACTAAAATGGCCCGGTCTTTTTTATTAGTAGGGTCATGTGTCCTGTGATGCTTGTGCTGGATGGGTGTGGTGTGGGTGTATACCAGATGTGAGGGAGTGGCTGTGGCAATCGGGTGTCCGTGTTGGAGTGCTACCGTCACCCGGGTTGCAAAAGCCAAAGTGTCACTCTGTGAGCCAAGTCCAACAATATGGCCAACATGGAAGGTACGGGGAATTACTGACCCTATATTCATCCATAGTTCCACACAAGAAAGATGGTGGACATAAGATATCTGTGTGGATATGAATTTTTATTGCACATTCAGTGGAGTGTTGCAGCTGTAGCAATACAGGGCCATGGAAAGTTGAAGTTTCAGTTTTTGGCACATGGAGGGTAGCCAATTAGAGACAAGCTTGTTGTCGGAGTTAGGCTGCGCCAACATATGTACTTATACAATCACTGCGACGATCCTCACGCACTTATAAATTCACTATACACTCTGCTTGCAGTACTCTAATGATGCAGTCTCTGCGTATATACTTGTACAATGACAGAGACAAAGTTACATAACTAAAGTTTTCCCCACTGTCAAAGGTAAGATGGTTGCATACGCTGTCAACAGCACTATGTAATGTGGTAGGGCCTAGGGGCAACATGTTGCATACATAATGAACACACGGACACAGATAGATAGTGGAACTGGGTACGGGCACGTGCGCTCGGCCCATTTTTATTACCAGGGTCACATGTCCAGTGACGTCTGTGGTGGATGCGTGTGGGGTGATTGTAAGCCAACCCTCCGGGAATGGTTGATGCTGGCAACAAGTACAACAGTAATCATTGTATCAGACACAGAGATTCAATCATAAAGGGTCAATGATTTATGCTGCACTAAGGTACAGGTACCAGATATGAAATCATACAGAAAAGATTCTATCGTAAAGGATTCATGACTTGTGATACACTGAGGTAGGACAGCAGATGTGAAATTATACACAAAATATTGTATCAGAAAGGGTGCATGAATTGTGCTGCACTGAGATAGAGGCATCAGAAGCATTTAGCGTCTGCGCTGCCAGTGATGATGTGTGTTCCGAGTGGGCCGCACTGGGAGCAATGTCTCTTGCCTACTGGACTGCGTCATCTGCAATTGCGACTTGATGTGAATTGTGAGCCCTGCTATCCACAATGTAGATGGAAGGCAATAGTCAGCACAGACATCGAGGAATGCATTTTGTCACTTCCTCTTGACAAAATCCGAGGACATAGAGTACAATTCTGTCTGCAATTAATAAATAATGTCTCAATGTAAATTGTGAGGTCTGCTGACCTCAGTGTGGGTAACAAAAGATGGAATATGTATGGAATACATTGCCAAATTGTGTAGGTTTTGGGGACGTTATAGTTAGTTGCCTACTTGTCTCTGAAATTCAGTGAATTCGAACTGTGAGCTCTGCTGGCTGCAGTGTAGACTGCCATTCAGTGTTCCTTTGGACATGCAAGATGAATTTTGTGATTGTACTATGGCTATAATTGATATCAAAAAAGTTCTTGAAGCAAGGATACTAAAAGGATAATATTTAGGTTTCAAAGACGTTGTAGTTAGTTGCCTACTGGTCTCTGTAATTATTAAATAAACGCTCCATTTTAACTGTGAGCCGTGCTGACCGCAGTGTAGGCCAGAGGCAGACGTCAGCAAGAGCCCACAGCCACGTGGCGTTCAGTAGAGCTGCACAGGTATTGGCAATTCAGCGTGTGTGCAGCCAGTGATGATAAGTGGTGCACTGAGTTAGTGGCACCTGAAGCAACACGCTTGTGCGCACCCGGCGATGATGCGTTGTCCGAGCGGGCTGCACTGGGAGAAATGTCTTTTGCCTACTGAATTCTGCCTTAATAAGGCCACGTGGTGATGACTTATGGTGTACTGAGTTAGTAGTACCTTTGGTGCTCAGCGTGTACGTACCCTGCGATGATGCGTGGTACGGGAGGGCCACACTCGGACCAATGTCTTTTGTCTATTGAATTCTGCCTCAATAAGGCCACGTGGTGATGACTTATGGTGCACTGAGTTAGTAGTACATTTGGCGCTCAGCGTGTACATACCCTGCGATGATGCGTCGTCCGGGGGGGCCTCACTCAGAGCAATGTCTTTTGTCTATTAAATTCTGCCTCAATAAGGCCACATGGCAATGACTTGTGGTGCACTGAGTTAGTGGCACCTGAAGCACTCAGTGTGTGTGCATCCTGCGATGATGCGTGGTCCGAGAGGGCCGCACTGGGAGCAATGTATCTTGCATACTGGACTGCGTCATCTGCAATCGCTACTCCATCTGAATTGTGATGCCGGCTGTCCGCAGTGTAGATCGAAGGCAGTAGTCTGTACAGCCATAAGTCTGCGTTGCTGTGCCGCTGGGTTCGCAGGGGGCCTGTGTCGAGCAGACCTGTGGTCATGGCGGCAGCCACGTGGCAGGGTGAGGCCCGCCGCTCTGGCAGACTCGTTGGTCTTCACTGTTCACAAGTGAACCACACCCAGAGCAATGGCTTATATATTCATACTCCTACACTTGAGTGGCGTACGTTGGACCAGCCCACTGTGCTTCCGCTTCCAGGGGAGGACAACACAGCTACATGTCCAAGATCTTCCCCACTGCCTGAGGTAACATGGTTGCGTCTATTGTGCACAACACTACAAGTACCAGCAGTATAAGTACAGATGTAGAGGTTTATGATCTGTATAGTGAGGTCTGTCCAGCACATCACCGCTACACTTGGTATTGTGTGCATTATTATTATTGATGGATGAGTTGCGTCCTTCACACATATTTGCTTGCCATATCTGCCAACATTCAAGTATTATGTGGCTGAGGGACCATGCCATTTTTGGAAGTTCCGCTGCCCTGTTTTGCGCTGCCCCAGTGGTAGTAGGAAGAGGGGTGGTCGGGGGGGACGTCCTGAGGCTGGTGGCAGTGAGTGTTGTGGCCTTCATGGGTGTTTGAGCTGCGTGATCAGTAACTCTATGATATATGTTGCACTTCAGATGTGATTCTGGGCTACGATCTCTTTCACATTGTAGGTAGTCGTATTGGTTTACACCAGTAAAATGCAGACGTTAGATACCTACTGCAAATGTGGCTTATTCCCTGTTTTTGGATCGCACCCCAGATTTGGCTGCTTGTTGAAAATATCGGGAACTGGTGCTTTTGTGTTAATTTTTGCACGGGGAAGTCTACTCTGTATATTATTACCGTTAGTTGTTGTTCTCATTTGTGACACATTTTTTTGTGTGGAAGCTATTGCTGGAAAACTGGGGATATTGGCTATTTTCACTAGGTTGACAATGAAGTGATAATTTAAAATCACTGAAAAAACTATAGGTTTAAAGAAGAAAATAATTAGAAATTAGCCTTTAAAAAATCTTTGAAATTCACAGAAAAAAACATAGGTTTCAGCTATGTTATAGTTGCAAATTAGCATTTAAAAATCCTTTGAAATTCACTGAAAAAAACATAGGTTTCAGGGACGTTATAGTTACAAATAGGCAGTTAAAAAATATTTAAAATTCACTGAAAAAACCATAGGTTTCAGGGACATTATAGTTAGTTGGACATTTCACTCATACAGAATCATAGAAATTCCGCCGTTATAATTAGGTGAGCTAACTATAACTCGCGCCCCCGCAATGCACTGCTGATGACATCACATACTACATCATTCATGACATGGTCAGTGACATCACTGATGACATCACTGATGGCATCTCAAATGACATCACTGGTGACATCACTGTTGACATCATCCATCTGACAATCTGATACACCTCCTCTCACCCTAATATAAGCCATATAGACACCCATGGAGCTACTGACCAACTGATGCAGCAGGTTATACTACAACAGACAAACTGATACAGACATTCACACAGTTTAGTCACTAACCCATGTATTCAGTAAGACACATTTAATCACTGACTTAAACAGTGAGTCACACACCTACTAAATCCTCCATCCAGACACTTATACATCCACTCATTCTTCAATACAGCTTGGTATTTATATATAATACATATTAAAATTTTAAAGACAGACGCAAGTCACCCACCAATAATAATGCACACAATACCAAGTGTAGCGGTGATGTGCTGGACAGACCTCACAATGCAGAGCACAAACCTCTCCATGTGTATATATACTGCTGTCCTAAAGAAAGACACATTCACTGGATGATGTCATCAGTGATATCATCAGTGATGTCATTTGAGATGTCATCAGTGATGTCATCAGTGATGTCACTGACCATGTCATGAATGATGTAATATGTGACGTCATCCGCAGTCCATTGCGGGGGCGTGAGTTATAGTTAGCTGAACTAACTATAACGGCGGAGTTTCCATAGTTTTGTATGAGTGAAATGTCCAACTAACTATAACATCCCTGAAACCTATGGTTATTTTAGTGAATTTCAAATGTTTTTTAAATGCTAATTTGTAACTATAACATCCCTGAAACCTATGGTTTTTTCAGTGAATATCTGTATATATATATATATATATATTCACTGAAAAAACCATAGCTTTCAGGCACGTTATAGTTAGGAATTAGCATTTAAAAACCCTTAGAAATTCACTGAAAAAACCATGGGTTTCAGGGGCGTTATAGTTAGCTGGACTTTTCACTCGTACAAAACCATTGAAATTCCCCCGTTATAGTTAGTTCAGCTAACTATAACTCGCGCGCCCGTAATGCACTGCTGGAGATGTCATCAGTGATGTCATGAGTGATGTCACTGACCATGTCATGAGTGATGCAATATGTGACGTCATCAGCAGTGCATTGTGGGCGCGCGAGTTATAGTTAGCTAAACTAACTATAACGGGGGAATTTCAATGGTTTTGTACGAGTGAAAAGTCCAGCTAACTATAACGCCCCTGAACCCTATGGTTTTTTCAGTGAATTTCAAAGGTTTTTTAAATGTTCATTCCTAACTATAACGTGCCTGAAACCTATGGTTTTTTCAGTGAATTTCAAAGGTTTTTTAAATGCTAATTTCTAACTATGCCTTTGGAGATAGGACATGTGAAGAAAGAAGAAAAAACGCACAGAAAGAAAAAAAAGAAATGCAGAAAGAAGCAACAGAAGTCCTCAAAGACAAAGAAAAGTGCAGGAAGAAGGATAACGTGCAGAAAGAACAAACAGAAGAGCAGAAAGAAGCCTTGTTGCAAAATCATCCTGTACCCTCAACTTTTTCAGACGGATACTGGTGGTAACTGAGTCTGACTAACCAGTCCTAGAGCCAGTGCTATGTTAAAAGACACTCAGAATACAGTGAAAACACCGACATACACTAGGGAACACTGTGCGTTGGGGTCTCCCTGTGATTAGCATGACCTACTCTGTAAGTCCCTAGTATATAATAGGGCAGGGGATTAAAACTACCTCATAAAACGCGCCACAGGGCGTGTTTGCACACGTCACCTCAGACCCCGTCCCCTCCCTTCACCACTGTGTAAACGCGCCCTGTGGCCGTTCTAAGTTGAGAGATTAAGTCCCCTTGAATCCTAATGGTCCCTAGGGTCAAACTAGCCCACTAGGTATGTCCAGTAAGTGCCATTGCAGAGAGGTGCAAAAAGGGGCACGGCCTGCACCACCTCTCTGCAACGGAGAGCAGTGGGCGCTTACTGGAAGCACCTGGTGGGCTAGTTGGCCCCCAGGGTCCCTCAGGATTGAAAGGGAATTATTTCCACAACTTAAAATGCGCCACAGGGTGTGTTTGCACACGTCACCTCAGGCCCCGTCCCCTCCCTTCACCACTGTGTAAATGCGATCTGTGGCCGTTCTAAGTTGAGAGATTAAGTCTCCTTGAATCCTAAGGGTCCCTAGGGTCATGCTAGCCCACTAGGGACCTCCAGTAAGCGCCACAGTGCTGCGTTGCATAGAGGTGTAAAAAGGGGCGTGGCCTCAGAAAACCTGTCTGCAATGCAGCTCCCTGGCGCATACTGAAGTTACCTGTTGGCTAGTTGGCCCTCAGCGACCCTCAGTATTGAAGGGGAATTAATTCCCCAACTTACAACTGGCAAGGGGGCGCGTATGCAGAGTGCTGCAAGGAGGGGGCGTGGCCTCCGGCGCGATGCCGGTCTTTTATTTATTTTATTTTTTTAAGAAGGAGGGCTTTGTGGCCTTTTTATTATTTAAAAATATATATATATTTATAGAAAAACCTAGGACATGCTGGACAAACCGTATGTACCTATCACCATGATGATTTGCGTGATATTCATTAAAAGGCGACTATGCATACAATGAATCCACGTGGAATGTATTTACACCGCTAGTGAAGCTCTGACGTGTCTGACACCCTACCGTGCCTAATCCCGGCGCCCCTGCCGGCGGGTACTCTCCAAGTAGACACCCTTGTCGTTTATTTATACAAACATGGGTAGCTATTGACGGGCACATTTAATACACACGCACACCAAGCCATTCAAAGGGGAATCGACAACAATTCGACCAAACTATGCAAGAACCCCCCCTCACAGTTAATAAAACACACATCCACCGCCGGATGTGTAATACTTTTTATATTATTCTCTGGAGAGGAGACAAACCTCACTTGAGAGTCACAGCGTGCTCCTGGCTGAGCCCAATGCTGTGTTACACCCACCAGTGCCCGCCGAGTGCCACACACCTCTGTGTTGTATTCCACCAGCTAGTGCGTATGCTATGACACTCTCTAGCCCATGTGCACTGTAACACCACCCCGTGACTATGTCATGCCACACTTGCCTTCGCACGGGTTATATTTCCCTATCTAACGTGCCTTCCTCGATGCCTATGGTATAACGCACAGCGCTATGCCATACATATTACAATCTGGGATCCATAGCTTTGTCACAGTGCATATGCAACGTTACACTCCCCAGCACATATTTTATATTACAACTTTAGAGACTAGTTAGGTTACACAACACTGCCCTGTGCATATTACACTCTAAGGCGCATATCGCATAGCACGCGCTAGTGCCTGTGCTATCTCGCGCTCTCCAATGAATCTGTCATTGCGCACAATGTATTGCATATTATATTTCATGCCCCGGTTCATCTTATATCACACTTTTTGGTGCATAGTTTATACCATATACTATATCTAGTTTTAATTTTCAATGGTGCTCTCAGGACTATGTTCTATATACCACTGCGTCCACCGACCCTTTTAAAGGGCATTACATTTTGCGATGGGGGTGGAGGGTCAGGGGGTGTTTCTGCCAAGTGACCCCGGAGTCAGTCACAAACATCCTCTTCTTCCTGAATAAAAGTGAGATTACGCTGCATACTTGTTCATATTTTAAGTAGTTCGTACAGACACACATTTTAAAAACAATAAAGTTCCTAATACCCACCTTCTCTGAACAGTTAAATTGCTGCCCCATCCACCTCCTCCCTATCCTCTGTTGTGTGAATCCATGGACTATCCTCCTCCCTCCTGCCATGCATGGTCTGATGTGCTGCCACTGCCCTCCATTTAGCATGATGTGCCAGTCCACTCCTCCTGCCCTCCATTGCCCAATTCTATTGCCCATCATTGACCTCCTGCTTAGCCTCTGTGCTTAGCTTGCTGCCCCTCCCCCATGCCCTCCGATGTCTTTGTGCATGCCCCTGCTCCATCCTTTTTGCCCACCATGTTCCATGGACCTGCCACTCCTATCTACTCTGAGTGTTCTGTTGAGCTGCCACTCCCCTCCCACCTGCCTAGCATTGTCAGATGACTGTAACCTGTCCCTGCCACCTCCACCCTGCCTGTCCACATGCAAATGCCCCTATCCCCTTCCTCCTGTCCTCCATGGTCCATTTTACTGCCACACCCTTCTGCCCTCCCTGGTCTGTTGTGCTGCAACTGCTCCTCCTGCCTGCCCCGCGTGGTCTGCTTTGAGGCCCCTTCCCCTGAACTCTCTTGTCTGTGCCCAGGTCCTGACCCTCCCTTCTATCCTCCATGGTCCTTTGTGCATGCCCCTGCACCCTCCTTCTTGCCCATCATAGCCATTCCCTGTGTGGTCAGCTAGCTGCCCCTGAACCCCTCCCACCTTCCCTCCATGGTCTGTGTGTATGCCATCATAGTCTCATTGTTGCTCTCCATGGTGTGTCTTGTTTCTAATGCCAATCCTGCCCGACCTCCATGGTCATCTTGCTGCCCCCTTACCCCCAGCCCTCTGTTTCCATGTGCAGGTCCCCATTCCCTCCCTCCTGGCTTGTCTATTCCATTGTAATGCCCCTGATCCGTCCCTCCTGCCCTTTATGGTCTGTTATGCTGCAGCTTTCTCTCCTGTCTGTCCATTATGGTCAGCTAGCTACCATTGCCTCTTTCCCATCTGTTCTCTGTTGTCCATGTGCATGGTCCTGCCCCCCCCTATTGCTTTCTATGGATTGTTGTGCTGCACTCCCGTCCCGCATGCGCTGTGTGGTGTATTGTGCTGCTGCAAACCCTGATGCCTGCCCTGTAGGGTCAGTTTGGTGCACCTCTCCATGTCCCTCCTGTCCTCTGTTATCCGAGTCCATGTCCCGACTCCAATTCCTCCGGCCTACCATGATCCAATGTACCATACTTGCGAACATTTTGAACTTGGTAAGAGGGATATTTTGAAAAAAAACTGGGGTATTGATTTTCCCCTTTGAGTTACATTGAAAAAGAGGAGATTGTAGACTGGAGACAGATCAAATAAAGCCCATTTGAGAATAAAAACATTGGACGTTTCCTGGCTGAAACGGGTCTGTTGGCATGTATGGTTGTACTACCACTGCCTCTTCCTTGTGCCCACAATGGTCTATTATATTGCCACAGCCTCTCTTCCCAGTCCTGTATTGTTGGTTTGTTGCCCCTGCTCCCCTTTCCACTGCCCTCCATAGTCTGTTGTGCTGCCACTGCCCTTCCTGCCTGCCCAGTGTGATCAAATTGTTGCCTCTGCACTCTCCTACCAGCCTTCAATTTTCAGAGTCCGTGCCCCTGGCTTCTGCCTCTCAACACTATCCCAATGAACAACTAGATTGCTAACATTCTATATTTATTACAAAAGTGTGGAACGCCTGACGTCATCTTGATGGTATCAAAACTGTAATACCTAGAGCAATTCCTTTAGAAATTACATATATGAGAGGGTCTTATTTGCATCAAAATTATGGTTAGTGCTCTAAAAAACTAAAATGAGGACATATTTTCTGAGTTTTCAAATAGCGACAAAGAAATTTTTAATTATTTGAAATCTTTATGTTTTTTTATCCAGTTGACCACTTGATTAAATGTTGCACCTAGGGGAGAGGATGTGGTGTTACTTCCAGAGCTGCAGACTTTGCAACTGGGGAACCAGGTTGGAGTTTCTGCTTCAGCTCAACATTCTGTGATTCTGGTCAAATCACTTAATCTCTCCATGTCTACAACCAAAATGAATTTGATTTTGTGTGATGTAACCAATGCTCATGTAAAGCACTCCAATACCTGACAAGTCTGCACTATATAATACTCAAAATACACAACAAATAAGTGTTTTGCACACTTCTGTCATTGGGCTACATGTGGGCTACATCTGGGTGATATTTGTGCTGCATTTGGGCTCTTTTGTCTCTGGTGGCCATCTTGGGAGATTTATTTGTTATGAAGTTTCCTAATTTCCTCATTTACTGCAGTCTCCTCAGTAGGAAATACTTTCAGTTTTTTACTTTGGTTCCATCAAGAAGGCATTCAGATGTGTCACACATTTGCCATAAATTCTGAATGTTAGCACTCTAGTTGCTCATTAGATCACTGTAGTAAAGCTACTGCTCACCAGGGAAGTCTGCTGCTGGTATTCAAAGTGCATGTGTCAGTCTGCATGTCAGAATTTTTTTATGAAGTAGAAGAGGATTTGAGAAGTCAAAATATGCCCTAATTTTTCTTTCTGCAGCACTAATCATCATTTCTATGGCAAAATTAACCCCCTCATTTTGTTCCTTTGTAAATTAAATGTTTTAAGAGTTACCACTTTATTCCAATCAAGATGGCTTCAGGTGTGTAATACGTTTGTCATAAGTAGGACGTTTAGCGCTCTAGTTGTTCTTTAGCACACTCTGGGAAGCTGCAGTAGAACACAAAGGAATCAACTGACAGTCTCTGCCCTTGTTGGATGTACATGTTTTACTGAGAATTTCAGACTTCATTCTCACATGACTGAGAAAGATAATGTGAATTTACATAAAATATACTCTCAGTTTAGCTTATAGATCACCTTCCAAACCTCTGTGGGAAAAGCATGAGAAAATAGTTTTCTCTCAAACATGATTCATGATATCACAGCAGAAGGCTTTTTCACATGGTAAAATCACCTTAGAACACACCACAATTCCTAAAATGAATATGGTACCATCAACAAATGATTTATAAAGCAACTAAAGTCTTAAAACCTTCTATTACCTGCAATGCTTTTTAATGAGGTGCTATCATGTATATTGGTCCAAAGTGGCTGCCAACCCTTCTTGGATGAAGTACTGACAGCCAATCAGATCTCACGATGAGATGTGTGGTTAGGCTCCGCCCAGATATATCTATCTTTTTAACTCTAATTTTCTCAGGAACTACTGAATGGATTTACACCATTTAAGCAAAAGGCACGAATCTGAACTGAGGACTACCTCTTTGCCAAATTTTGCGTATTTCCGTTCAGCAGTTCGGGCTGTAGCTGCGTCAACAGGTCCTATGGGAAAATGCATGGGGAAAAAGCGTTTTGGGACCCCCAGTTTTTTTCTCGGCCCCCGCTTGATGAATCACCATGAAATTTTCAGGATAGGAGCGGACCAGAGCTGGCTAAAAGTTTGGAAAATTTCGCGAAGATTCGTCAATTGGCACCAACGTTATTCCAAATAGAATGTTGCGGATTTCCTATGGAATATAGGTCCTAACTATAACTACCTACTGGCGACTGCCAGTAGGTAATATATATATATCAAATTTCAAAAGCGCATCCATTTGGGGACTAATAGCGGACTTCACCTACCAGCATGCAACGTGATGTCTCATTCAGAGTTGTCCAATCAGGACTCACGATAACGCATTATAGGGTGGGCGTTGCCACACATGCTCTTTTAGACTGCAATCACCCTTTGAAAAAGATGATTTGAAATGCGTCAGGGCTGTAGTCGGAGGCTGAATTTTACTGGCAAGTGCAACTGCTTTACCAATAAATAGCGATGGGGAAAGCTACTCTGTGTGCGAGTGCGATTCGATTTTTGGACACTCCCCGTGAGCTGGATATTGAGCGGCCGTCCTGCCGCTGAATCTGCACCACTTCATAAGGAAGGTCACGGAGCTCTAGATGTCACGAGCTTCAGAGTGAGGCACAGAGATGGATTAATGGGCTCATGTTAGAGCTCGAATTGCATCAAATTTCAAAAGCGCATCCATTTGGGGACTAATAGCGGACTTCACCTACCAGCATGCAACGTGATGTCTCATTCAGAGTTGTCCAATCAGGACTCATGATAACGCATTATAGGGTGGGCGTTGCCACACATGCTCTTTTAGACTGCAATCACCCTTTGAAAAAGATGATTTGAAACGCGTCAGGGCTGTAGTCGGATGCTGAATTTTACTGGCAAGTGCAACTGCTTTACCAATAAATAGCGATGGGGAAAGCTACTCTGTGTGCGAGTGCGATTCGATTTTTGGACACTCCCCGTGAGCTGGATATATATATATATATATATATATATGTATATATATATATATATATATATATATATATATGACTGAACGACCACTCTGTAAAACAGCAATCCAAGGACTCAACGGGGGTTGCAAAGGAAAACCTTTATTCACTGATGGTATCTAGGCATATATATATATCACCAACAAACTCCTCAACACGAGAGAGCAGAGGCCACAGCAGGGAGAACCATGGAAGCCCTTTATTTTCAAATAATGGCGAATGCATTTCGGCTCAAATCTGCCTTCATCAGCGCCCAAGTGTTCAGGAGGCTTCCACCATCGCAGTGTGTGAGTCCTGCTGCCTGCTTAATAGTGCAAGTCTGCTCCGCCCCCAAGGATGTCCGCTCGCCTGTTCCAGTTCACGGAGTTATTGTAAACTGCAGAACCCAGAATGCACTGTTTCGTTTCCAGGTAGGTAATGCATGGGGTAATTGTTGTGCAAAATGCACGGACGGGGTGCAGGGTGATCCGCGATGTTTAAAAACCAAATTTCCTGCCTGTGTTTAAAATCAAAGTGCCTCCTCGGGTCCCCAAACCGCATCAGCCTCAAAGTTCAGGTATCCCTTCGGCGGGGGCAGTAATGTCAGTGCATACTGCCCAGCATGAGGTTATTAATTTCACAACCACCCCATCTCTTCCTAGATTCAGAGGCGGGCCCAGACCAAGCCAATCCTTTGCCTGAGGCTTGAGCCGGGCTGCTAGCTTTTAAAAAACGCTCTGATTCAGATTTTAACTTGTTACTGTGATTATCCTTTGTGTCCTACCCCCCCCCTGCAAGCAGTCACGGAATTTCGCGCTGCTCGATCTATTTACCGCTCAGGCGATTTAAAATACTGAGCTTACTCTCTGGAGGGAGCGCTGCACTTTCGCTCACCTGCCTCCTTCCCTGGGTGTACAGCCGATTCAGGGCTGACTCAGGAGGGCCACGCTCGAGCAGACGGCGGCGGCCATTTTGGATAGGGACAGTATAAAAACAGACGCCCATTGCTTCGCGCAGCGAACGCGCACAGCGGGCGCGCCATAGTCGCGCCGGAGTCCAGCCAGAGTCCTGCCCGTCTGCGCTCGTCCGCGCTAGGCTGGGCTCTGGCATACCCTTTATTGGTGAGTAAAGCCACTATATCCATCATGACTCTTACATACTCCTCCGAAGAGTTATTTGCGCTACGTGGTGCTCCCAATAATAACTGCTCCACCTACCCTTTCCCGCCTCACAAGTTCAGCTGTCCTCGCTGCAACTTTTCACTAAAAACCCCTACCACATGCAGATCCCTCCAACATCAAGGCAGACGAAAGAGACAGGTATGCTCTAGGACAACTTCCACTCGCCCCCTCTTAAGATTTTGGAGCATAAATTGCCGATCCTTACCACAACATAGATACAATATCCACGATTTTCTAGATCAAAATCAACCTGATGCTATATTCCTGACCGAGACGTGGCTCAGAGACTGCTCGGGCCCGGATGTGGCAGACGCCATTCCCTCTAACTACGCCATTCTTCGTCAGGATAGAGTTTCCGGTAGGGGTGGAGGAATTGCAATTATTTATAAAAATGTATACACTTGTAAATTGGTAGACACCACTCAAAAAGATTGTGAATCAGCCCTTTTTAAATTATCCATTACCCCCCAATTTACGCTGTCAGGGCTACTGGTATACCGTCCCCCTGGGACAGCGAGCCCTTGGATAACATCGTTACCGGACTTCCTAGCCCCAGTACTGCTTAAAGCGCCTAATTTCACAATCTTAGGGGACCTAAACATACATTTAGACGACCATGAGTGCCCTAATAGGAATCAGCTTCTCCCTATTCTGGAAGCTTTTAACCTTCAACTTCTAAACACAGGTCCCACTCATTGTGCCGGTCACTTACTGGACCCGATCCTATCTAACCTGTCCCTAGATTGTTCTCGTGAAGCCCTACAAATCACCTGGTCCGACCACTTAGCTGTCCCCTTCTCTTATGACATGGCTGATACAGTAATAAGACCTGAGGTGGAAACTACGCGGCCAGTTCGGAATTGGGGGAAGATTAACTTGCCAGAACTCAATAAACTACTGATCAAAACACTTCCATGTGTTGAACTACCAACTGCCGCTCTCAATTGCGCCACTGAACTCTGGCTAACCACTGCAGTCAATACAGCGCTTCCAATGACATCAAAGCCCGCATTTTCACACCACCCTCCTGCTCCATGGTATTCGGAACAACTTAAAAGCCTCCGCTCACATTGTAAGACCTTGGAGCGTAAATGGAGACAAGGCTATTCTCCTTCACGTAAAGCCACATATAAAGAAGCCTTAAAAAAATACCACTACAGTTGTAAAACTGCTAAAGCAGACTACACAAGGAAAACTGTGACTGATGCACAAAACTGCCCAAAGGTGCTATTCTCTGTTGTCAAAAAATTGACTGGTGCTAACTCGATCCCTCCTCCCCCGGCACTTGATGGCACTCAGTGTCAGTCCTTAGCGGATTACTTCATAGATAAAGTTGACCTTATCTATGAAAATTTCACTACACCTCTAGGTACTATGTACACTGCCCTTGACATAGTCCAAAAATTGGAAAACAATGACACTGATGCAGTAGTCACTACTTGGCAGCCCTTAGACGCCATTTCTTTCCTTTCCTGTTTAAATAGTGTGAGATCGGGCTCCCCACAGGACGCTCTCCCGGCCAAAATATTAAAACAATTAGACCCCCTCACTCATCCCCCCATCATTAAATTACTCAACGCTTCTCTGAGCGAGGCCCATGTCCCACAACCTTGGAAACACGCCATGGTTGTACCGTTATTAAAAAAACAGGGTGCAGATCCTTCAAATCCTGCTAACTTTCGCCCTATATCTTTGTTGCCAATTTTCTCAAAGATATTGGAGAGACATATAAATTCTCAGCTCTCCAAACTGGTTGAAAACACTGGATTTCTCCATCCTTCTCAGTCGGGCTTTCGGCCTAGGCACTCAACCGAGACAGCCCTCCTGGGGGTGACAGAGAGTCTTAGGCACGGTGTCGATCAGGGAAACACCATGGCGCTCATCCTGCTGGATTTGAGCGCAGCTTTCGACACCGTGTCACATTCCATCCTCATTGACTCTCTGAAATCTCTAGGTGTGGCAGGCCAGGCCTTGGCCTGGCTGGCGTCTTTCCTTAGTGACCGAAGCTTCCAAGTGTTTTCTTCTAAAGCTGCCTCCGCCATTTGTCCATCCACCCGCGGCGTCCCCCAGGGCTCAATTCTTAGCCCTTTATTATTTAATATTTATGTTAAACCCTTGGCAACCATAGTCGAACAAGCTGGGCTAACCCTGTTTTCCTACGCAGATGACACCCAGATTGTCTTCTCCTTGTCAGGGAGAGACGTAAACAACATCTCCGCACTCAAGTCGGGCCTCACTCTTGTGGCCGACTGGATGCGGAGAAATTGTCTCAAGCTGAATGGGGAGAAGACCGAGGTGGTCATTCTGGGACAGAATAAACATCTTTGGGGTCCTCGCCATTGGCCCATCGAACTGGGAAATGCGCCTACACCATCTACTGCAGTTCGCAACCTGGGCGTCATTATTGACGACAGGCTAACTATGAGACAACAGGCTACTAAGGTCTCAGCCATCTGCTTTTCAACCTTGCGATGGCTTCACAAGATTTTGTGGATGCTCCCCCTCTCCTCTCGCAGAACTGTAGTCCAGGCACTTGTAACATCACGCCTGGACTATGGCAACATTCTCTATTTGGGCGCAGATAAAGCTACTATACATGTGCTGCAGGTGGTGCAAAATGCAGCCGCGCGCCTGCTAAAGAATGTCCCCAGACGCACCTCAGCCACTGCCGCTTTGCGTGACCTCCATTGGTTGAGCATCCCAGAACGCGTTAAATTCAAGGCACTCTGCTATATGTTCAAGGCTAAGCAGGGTAGCGCCCCAGTATATGTTCAGGGGCTGGTAAAACCCTATAGACCCCTGCGCTCATTAAGGTCATCGGACACTGGCAATTTCACAGTACCAAGATGGAAGCTGGCAAAAATGGGAGGCCGCTCCTTTTCCACTCTTGGTCCTAAATACTGGAACTCCCTCCCATTGGCATTAAAATCTGAGACCAACTTACTCCGCTTCCGTAAGGCTTTGAAGACCCTGCTCTTTACTAAGCGTGACCAATAGTCGGCAGAGGCCTTAAGTCAAGGTGACATTCTCTTTTCTTCTACAGTCTATCCCTGGCGCCGGGAAACCCATTGTGGGTAGCTGTGCGCGGTACAAGCTTAAATAAATAAAATAAATAAATAAATAAACTCGAAGAAACTGCCGAAACAGAGCCAGTGAAGTCCGGGCCAACTTTCGATGTTGGGGCCTCTGTACCGCGTCCCTGGCTGACGCGGAAACATCACCAACAAACTCCTCAACACAAGAGAGCAGAGGCCACAGAGGGGAGAGAAGGGGAAAAGCTCTTTCAGGACCTATATGATTTTAGTTTGAGACTATAATAAGTTCTCACCTGCCATCATCAAAAACATATAATTAAGCAAAAAGAAACATGTATTTATTAACAAATTTTATTTATATTTTTTTTGAATTTTATCCATATTCATTAAAAAAAATTTTTTTACTATTACTATCATTGCTTATTCACATATATATTCTCATTGAGCAATTTACAAAAACCACCCTAACACATGATCCCGTGGCTAATTATATAAAAATACAAATCATACTCTCACTCATACATCAGTCATACTCATATTAAAATATAGCACTGATCATTTGGTTGTTTGACATAGTCTCCAGGACAGATAACAACAAAACAGTTATATCAGGTATTGTCGAGTCTCTGGGGACCTCTCCTTTAGATGAAAAGGGGCCTACGCGCGTTTCGGTGACAAGACACCTTCCTCAGGGCCACCAACAGGAGGGGCAACAAGCCCTAAATGATGTAGGGGGATCTGTAGGGGGGTAGATATAATAATTTTAGAAAAGGCAGGTAACATATTTTGAAACAATATTTCTTAAGACTTCATACTATTGTTCAGGTTTAAGTATCAGTCATCAATGTTAACAATCACCAGCAATTAATAGATCTATATATATATGTAGCATACATCTTTAGAGTGGATAGAAGAATGACCCCTTCACCAAAAACGTGATTAAAAAGTTTTTTCAGTGGTAATTGGAAAAGAGAACAGATTAGCAGTCAGAAGAATACCTTAATAGTCTGATTTCAAAAAAATGCTTTGGCAAAACCAATGGTACTCGGTTATTGTTTTTTGGTGCTTCTGCGTCTGTGTTTAAGAAAATAATTGTAGTTGGTGCTCTGACTTACTCTGGGTAATGACAGTGTTATACAAACTCTACATACACGGAAAGTACTCACCTTTCGGTATATGCTCTTGATTTCCCTGTTGTAGAAAGCATTTGGAGGTGCAAATAAATTGCTTTTAAATTGCTATCACCTCTATCTTTGCACAGCGTCCAAGATGTGGATATGATCAAATGCGTTCTATAGAAAATATCAGAAAGTAGAACGAAATTGATGACACCATATTAATGGTCGGTCTAGGGTCTAGCTTAGTAGTACCGCATTTGCGCAAATATGTCTGATTTCTTACCTTTAAAGGAGTTTCACGCATCCCAAAAAAAGGAGAAAATTTCTAATGGGTCCTTACGGTGTAAGTTGCTGTGCTGTGCGATCGGTTTACTCGTAATCGTGATGTCTCTAAAGAGAAGACATATATGTTTATGCCTTGTTAGACTCTATAGTTGTTTTCGGAAATGCTTCTAAGTAAAGAACACTTCCCCAGTCTTTTCTTTTCTAGTTGTAAGGCAATTGAGTCTTATGTTTAAATTTGTGCTGCTAGCGGTCAACTTCTACGCATATTCTAGAACTTACTGCCACTGTAGGTACAGATCTTTACAAGCGGAGCCACTTTTTCTTATTAAAAGTACTCGAGTTTTGGCAAATAAATGCGATCTAATATCGACGAAACCTCCGCGTTTAACTATGGTAATAATTACCGGCACGACAGCCAACCTACAAGCTAATCAGTCTGAATGACGAAGTGTATCCTCGAGCTTACCTGGCTTCCGCAGAGTATGGACCTCACTGGTACGTCTATTTCCAAAGAGCGATCAGCGTTTGTGATAATGACACCGGTTTTAAACGGACTGCTCGGCGGATGATTGGTCGAACACAGAGTCACATGGGCTTTACGTTAAGAGCTCGGGGTGATTGGTCTTTTAGTTAGTCACGTGGTATGTTGCGCGATCACCGCATCTATGCCGGCAATTTGATATACAGACTACTCTATCATCGCGGCCATTTCTTGCTATGTAAATAGCTGTAAAATAGCTGCTATTAGCGAATGTATTCATTATATAGTCCTCAGAGATATAAAATAACAAAAGTCCCGTTTTTATGAACATATGTATGTCAGCCAAATAGATGATATTAGCTGGTAAGACATTTCAAATTCACTCAGTTAGAATATAGGTGATCACATCAGTTTTAAGCGGAATGCTCGAAGTGTTCGACAATTTAAGTGGTCATACGGTTTGTTACGTGGTCGCAACATAGTTAGTGATAATCTGATACATAACGCCATCTATCACCGCAGCCATTTTGTAGTATGTAAATAACTATGGGTTGGCTGCATCATCTATTAGCAAATATATAGTCTTCTCAGAGTCGAATAACGAGAGTCCCGTTTTTATGGGCATATATATGTGCCAGCCAAACAGATAAGATTGCTTGGTAAGACATTTCCTATTTGCTAAATAAAGATATAAATGTTAGCGCAACACAAGCTTTGCACTTATTAGGTAACGGGAAGGTGTCTCAGTATCAATGTGTCGCTCCTCACTTAGGCCTTATATATAAACGACCACATACAAGTGTGATCATCATACTATATTGATCATCCGCTAAGACACCAATGGACTATTCAACGTGTTTGTAAGATTAGAATTAATACAAACAGCGTGAATAAAAATTAGGCTCGTGACACAGCCATATAATTTCCTCATTGAGCCCATGTCGTACTGTGTCGAAGTAGAAAATCCAAAAGGATTCTCGTTCTTTCCTTATCTTCTCTGTGTCTCGTCCCAATTTTGGAGTAATCTTCTCTAATATCAGCCACTGCAGGTCAGTCTCAGAGTGATGTTGATCTAGAAAATGATTAACCATTGGGGCTTGTCTTTTCCCCAATTTGATTGCAGATTTGTGTTCGGATAGTCTTATTCTGAACTTTTCTACTTCGACACAGTACGACATGGGCTCAATGAGGAAATTATATGGCTAGTTACCTAACATGAATTTTAGCCATATTTGGCTGTGTCACGAGCCTAATTTTTATTCACGCTGTTTGTATTAATTCTAATCTTACAAACACGTTGAATAGTCCATTGGTGTCTTAGCGGATGATCAATATAGTATGATGATCACACTTGTATGTGGTCGTTTATATATAAGGCCTAAGTGAGGAGCGACACATTGATACTGAGACACCTTCCCGTTACCTAATAAGTGCAAAGCTTGTGTTGCGCTAACATTTATATCTTTATTTAGCAAATAGGAAATGTCTTACCAAGCAATCTTATCTGTTTGGCTGGCACATATATATGCCCATAAAAACGGGACTCTCGTTATTCGACTCTGAGAAGACTATATATTTGCTAATAGATGATGCAGCCAACCCATAGTTATTTACATACTACAAAATGGCTGCGGTGATAGATGGCGTTATGTATCAGATTATCACTAACTATGTTGCGACCACGTAACAAACCGTATGACCACTTAAATTGTCGAACACTTCGAGCATTCCGCTTAAAACTGATGTGATCACCTATATTCTAACTGAGTGAATTTGAAATGTCTTACCAGCTAATATCATCTATTTGGCTGACATACATATGTTCATAAAAACGGGACTTTTGTTATTTTATATCTCTGAGGACTATATAATGAATACATTCGCTAATAGCAGCTATTTTACAGCTATTTACATAGCAAGAAATGGCCGCGATGATAGAGTAGTCTGTATATCAAATTGCCGGCATAGATGCGGTGATCGCGCAACATACCACGTGACTAACTAAAAGACCAATCACCACGAGCTCTTAACGTAAAGCCCATGTGACTCTGTGTTCGACCAATCATCCGCCGAGCAGTCCGTTTAAAACCGGTGTCATTATCACAAACGCTGATCGCTCTTTGGAAATAGACGTACCAGTGAGGTCCATACTCTGCGGAAGCCAGGTAAGCTCGAGGATACACTTCGTCATTCAGACTGATTAGCTTGTAGGTTGGCTGTCGTGCCGGTAATTATTACCATAGTTAAACGCGGAGGTTTCGTCGATATTAGATCGCATTTATTTGCCAAAACTCGAGTACTTTTAATAAGAAAAAGTGGCTCCGCTTGTAAAGATCTGTACCTACAGTGGCAGTAAGTTCTAGAATATGCGTAGAAGTTGACCGCTAGCAGCACAAATTTAAACATAAGACTCAATTGCCTTACAACTAGAAAAGAAAAGACTGGGGAAGTGTTCTTTACTTAGAAGCATTTCCGAAAACAACTATAGAGTCTAACAAGGCATAAACATATATGTCTTCTCTTTAGAGACATCACGATTACGAGTAAACCGATCGCACAGCACAGCAACTTACACCGTAAGGACCCATTAGAAATTTTCTCCTTTTTTTGGGATGCGTGAAACTCCTTTAAAGGTAAGAAATCAGACATATTTGCGCAAATGCGGTACTACTAAGCTAGACCCTAGACCGACCATTAATATGGTGTAATCAATTTCGTTCTACTTTCTGATATTTTCTATAGAACGCATTTGATCATATCCACATCCTGGACGCTGTGCAAAGATAGAGGTGATAGCAATTTAAAAGCAATTTATTTGCACCTCCAAATGCTTTCTACAACAGGGAAATCAAGAGCATATACCGAAAGGTGAGTACTTTCCGTGTATGTAGAGTTTGTATAACACTGTCATTACCCAGAGTAAGTCAGAGCACCAACTACAATTATTTTCTTAAACACAGACGCAGAAGCACCAAAAAACAATAACCGAGTACCATTGGTTTTGCCAAAGCATTTTTTTGAAATCAGACTATTAAGGTATTCTTCTGACTGCTAATCTGTTCTCTTTTCCAATTACCACTGAAAAAACTTTTTAATCACGTTTTTGGTGAAGGGGTCATTCTTCTATCCACTCTAAAGATGTATGCTACATATATATATAGATCTATTAATTGCTGGTGATTGTTAACATTGATGACTGATACTTAAACCTGAACAATAGTATGAAGTCTTAAGAAATATTGTTTCAAAATATGTTACCTGCCTTTTCTAAAATTATTATATCTACCCCCCTACAGATCCCCCTACATCATTTAGGGCTTGTTGCCCCTCCTGTTGGTGGCCCTGAGGAAGGTGTCTTGTCACCGAAACGCGCGTAGGCCCCTTTTCATCTAAAGGAGAGGTCCCCAGAGACTCGACAATACCTGATATAACTGTTTTGTTGTTATCTGTCCTGGAGACTATGTCAAACAACCAAATGATCAGTGCTATATTTTAATATGAGTATGACTGATGTATGAGTGAGAGTATGATTTGTATTTTTATATAATTAGCCACGGGATCATGTGTTAGGGTGGTTTTTGTAAATTGCTCAATGAGAATATATATGTGAATAAGCAATGATAGTAATAGTAAAAAATTTTTTTTTAATGAATATGGATAAAATTCAAAAAAAATATAAATAAAATTTGTTAATAAATACATGTTTCTTTTTGCTTAATTATATGTTTTTGATGATGGCAGGTGAGAACTTATTATAGTCTCAAACTAAAATCATATAGGTCCTGAAAGAGCTTTTCCCCTTCTGTTCAGTTCCTCCCCCTTTCTCTTGGACCTCAAAGTATGTGCTAAGGGGGGCCTTGTGCTTAGATTTATGCCACAGAGGGGAGAACCATGGAAGCACTTTATTTTCAAATAATGGCGAATGCATTTTGGCTCAAATCTGCCTTCATCAGCGCCCAAGTGTTCAGGAGGCTTCCATCATTGCAGTGTGTGAATCCTGCTGCCTGCTTAATAGTGCATGTCCGCTCCTCCCCCAAGGATGTCCGCTCACCAGTTCCAATCCACGGAGTTATTGTGAACTGCAGAACCCAGAATGCACTGTTTCGTTTCCAGGTAGGTAAGGCGCAGGGTAATTGTTGTGCAAAATGCACGGACGGGGTGCAGGGTGATCCTCAATGTTTAAAAACCAAATTTCCTGCTTGTGTTTAAAATCAAAGTGCCTCCTCGGGTCCCCAAACCGCATCAGCCTCAAAGTTCAGGAATCTCTTCGGCGGGGGCAGTAATGTCAGTGCATACCGCCCAGCATGAGGTTAATAACCTCACCACCGCCCCATCTCTTCCCAAATTCAGAGGCAGGCCCAGACCAATCCATTCCCTTGGAACATGAAGAAACTGCCGAAACAGAGCCAGTGAAGTCTGGGCCAACTTTCGATGGGGGGCCTCTGTACCGCGTCCCTGGCTGACACGGAAACATCACCAACAAACTCCTCAACACGAGAGAGCAGAGGCCACAGCGGGGAGAACCATGGAAGCACTTTATTTTCAAATAATGGCGAATGCATTTCGGCTCAAATCTGCCTTCATCAGCGCCCAAGTGTTCAGGAGGCTTCCACCATCGCCGTGTGTGAGTCCTGCTGCCTGCTAATAGTACAAGTCTGCTCTTGATGTGTTCTTGCTCGCATCTACTGATTCCTTCCCTACTTCTTGACCTGCAATGGTAGAGACAAAGCAGTGAGCTGGGAATTCTAAGAATTGGAGACTTTGGTATGAAAAGCAAACAGGCTTCCTCAAAACCCGGCGTGGACTCAGTAAAGGGAAGTTGAAAATATTCTCCAAGAGGCTGAAAGTCAGAATGTGGAAGGACAGGAAGCTTAGCTGAACACTAGAAAGTTCAACAGGTAGGCCCCTTATGGTGGGCAGGAGTGCGCTGAGAGTGAAGCCTGATAACGTTTCTGACATAGTATCTCTGTGGAATGCAAGACATTAATTTAAGTTAATATTTATTCTCTGATCTGATATTGGTCTGAATTTTACGATGTCTCTGTTTAGGTAAGCATCTGAAATAAAAATAACAGAAGGAATTCAAAACCACAAGAAGCTAAAGTTCCTATGATCTAAGAGGGAAGGTGGTAGCAAATCAGATGATTTTTAACATCCATATGATAAGATACTTTGATATACCTTATACAAAACAATGCAGAAACATTATGCTAGGTAGGAACAGACCCTAGGTGCATTGCCCGCAGCAAGAGAACCAAAAATTGATGGGTGGCAGTAATTGATCAAATTCTATCTTACTATGGAGAGTGCCTCTTGGCAGGAGGTATGTATTTGCTGCTACTCAATAATTAAGTGGGCCAACGAACATGCAAGTAGGCAGAGTTGGTGTGCAGACAGAAAATCGAGTAAAAAACATTGAGTTGCACAAATATCGAGTACTAAATAACGTGGCTCAGAAATATCAACAGCAAGAATAATGTGGTCAAGAAAAACAACTTAATGTAATATCGATTTTAAAAATTTCGAAGTGTTTAATATTGTTTGCAAAAATATAGGGCCGGTTTACAATGGCGGGGGGATTGCCACCGCTGGACCGGTCTGCATGCCCTTTCCCCCTGCCAGATCAGGATGGCGGTGGGAAACGTTCCGCAAGCGCGGCGGGCACAAAGACCGCCCGCTACGCTTCCGCAACAGGCAATCGTAATGATTGCCTGGTGGTGCCGATATGGTCGTGGTTATGGGGGCAGTGCCCCAAAGGCACCGCCAGCCCGATCGCGATGCTGGCGTCAGCCAGCCTTTCCATGGAAGGCTGGCAGAGGCCGGCTTCGGGGGGCCCGTTAAAGGCCCCCTCGGGTGGGGGGGGCACTTGTGCACTGGGGTGATATCCATGGTACCCCCTCCATTTCCATGCACAAGGTGGCAGGCACTGCTCGGTGCCTACCACGTTGTGCATGGAAATGCACAACATGGCAATTGGACATTGCGGTGGGTGCTGCAGCCAGCAGCACCTGCCGCAATGTTAAATTGCCAGATGCGACCTCCGCGGTGGAGGTCGCATCAATGTCAGGGGCGTGGGACCACCGCATGGCAGGTGGGCGGTCCCGTTACTGCTAGGGTGGCGGGCGGACTGAAGTCCGCCCACATCCTAATGACCCCCTTAGTTATTAAAAACATTGTTTTTTTAATTAATGTGATTTATTTTAGTATATATTTTATATGCATGTGATGTATTTTTTTGTATAACAATAGTATTTTTAATATATATGTTACATTTTTAGTAGTTATTATAATTTTTTTATTTGGATTTTGAGTTTTTAGTTCCATAGCTGGTTATGATTTTGTAGGGAAATAGGGTGGGAGGTAAATTATTTATATTAAATTAATAGATTATTTTGTATTTATTAATATTTGTTTAATTGAGATTTGATAGTTTTAAATGTGTAAAGCAATTTATTATTAAATCATGAATAATTGGTTGTTAATTAATTTTAATTAATTAATTGGTAAATAATGATGGTAATTGAGTAACTAATTTTAGGTGTGTGTTGTGGTGTTTATAGGTGTGAAGAGTGGGAAGTAGTTTATTTTTAATTGATGAATAAATAATTGCTTGTTAATTATTTTAAATAATTATTTGGTAATTAATTATGGTATTTGTGTAATTAATTTAAGGTGTGTAGTTTGGAGTGTATAGGGGTAAAGGGTAGTAAGTGGTTTATTTTTTAGTAATAATATTTTTGTTAATTGATATTAATTAAATTAATTAAAATGTTATTATGGTAATTGTGTTATTAGTTTTAGGTGTGTGTTGTGGTGTTTATAGGAGCAAAGGGTGGGAAGTAATTTGTGTTTAATTAATTAATATATAGTTATTATTTAATGTTAAATATTTTATATTTTTGGGGGGTAATTGTTTATGATTTTGTGTGTTGTTTTAAAGGGGTAAAGGGTCAGTATTAAATATATTTTAATTACTTTATTATTAGTTGATATTAATAGTTTTTAATGTAAAAATACGTTTTAATTGGGTTTTATTATTTTATAGTTTAATTTAGGTGTGTGTTGTGGATATTATAGTGTTAAAGTGTGTATAGTCAATTAATGTTTATTATTTTTTTATCAACAATTTTTTATTGATTATTAATTATGTCAATTATGGAAATCCATTTAGTTTAGAATATTACAGTGTTTTGTATTTGGTGTGGTGTTATAGGGTAGGAAATAAAATAAATACATTTCTAATTTAAAAACTATTTTTTTAATGAAGTTATTATTTTAATTTATATATTACGTGTAGGTTTCTGGTATATGTTAATAATATATATATTTAATATATTTGATTTTTCCATTTTTAAATATTGTTTATTTTTTCAATGATTGTTTAAAATTTTTAAGATATATATATATATATATATATACACTTTATAACTGTTTGAGTGTGAATAGTAATTTTTGTCTCTCCGCTTTCCAACACTTTCTCTAATGTTGCACTCACTGGAGTGTGAATTGTGATTTTTATCTCTCCGCTATTCAGCACTTTCCCTACTGTTGCACTCACTGGAGTTAAAATAGTAATTTTTACCCCTCCGCTATCCAACACTTTCCCCACTGTTGCGCTCACTGAATTGGGAAAGTCGTTTCCTCCACTATCAAGCACCTTCCCTGCTGTTGCACTCACTGGAGTGGGATAGGTAATTTTTCCCCTCCGCTATCCAACACTTTCCCTACTGTTGCACTCACTGGAATTGGAATAGTAGTTTTTACCCCTCTGCTACCCAACACTTTCCCTAGTGTTGCACTCACTGGAGTGGGAATAGCAATTTTAACCCCTGTGCTATTCAACACTTTCCCTAATGTTGCACTCACCGGAGTGGGAATACAACATTTTACCCCTCCACTATCCAACACTTATCCTACTGTTGCATTCAGTGGAGTGGGAATAGTAATTTGTACCCCTCCCCTATCCAACACTTTCTCTACTGTTGCACTCTTTGGAGTGGGAATAGTAATTTTTGTCCCCCCGCTATCCAACACTTTCCCTACTGCTGCTCTCACTGGAGTGGAAATAGTACATTTTACCCCTCTGCTATCCAGCACTTTAACTACTGCTGCACTCAGTGGAGTGGTAATAGTAAATGTTACCCTACCTCTATCCAACACTTATCCTACTGTTGCACTTAATGGAGCGGGGATAGTAATTTTTACCCTTCCGCTATCCAACACTTTCCCTACAGTTGCACTCTTTGGAGTGGGAATAGTAATTTTAATTTCTCCGCTATCCAAGACGTACTCTACTGTTGCAGCCACTGGAGTGGTAATAGTTAATTTTACCCCTTTGCTATCCAACACTTTTCAAACTGTTGCACTGATTATATTGTGAAATATAAGTTTAAATATTTTGTAATAGTTTAATGTTTTAATTTATTATAGATTTTAGTTTTTTTATATATTAAATCATTAATATATACTTTTATTTTTTATATTACTTTAAACTTTTACCATAAATTAAAAATAATAGTTTATTATTTGTTTTAAAGCAAATATATATGTATAAGTTATTACGTTTGTGTGTTGATTTTTTTAATTCGGTTTATTTGTTATATTGTATTAAAATGTATATTAAATTTATTTTATTTTGTTAAAATTATATTTAATATTTAACATATTTTATTTTATATTTATATAAAAGTTGATATTTTATACATCTATATTTTTTACATCAATAGTTTTTAGTCAATATTTTTGTACTTACCTGTTTAATTATAGGAGTCAATATTTTTGTTGCCTATATTTTTTACTCGATATTTTTAACATCGATATTTTTTACATAGATGTTGTGTCAGTGAACTGGCAGAGTTATGACTGGTAACTGTGTTTAGAGAAAGTGACAATGCATTGATTCAGGATAAGTGATAGGAGATTGAGTAACTGCTGCCCATTTTCTATCAATTGGGTGACTTGAGGGTGAGATCTAAAGCAATAGTTATCCACCTGGGGGAGAATGAGCTAGCCCAGAGCTTGTGGCTGTATTTGACATGAAGGTGGTACAGAAAAAGTAGGACAGGGAAGCGATATTTGGATGTAACTCCTGTCTAGGGGAGGCTAGAGGATGGCCAGGAAGCTGAAAGCCATCAATAAGGTGAGGAAAGGAGTCAATAGGGAGATACTGGAAATTTGCAGATCCTGAAACAACCTAGTGATGCAGGTGGGCATTGTCTAACATTCTGGTGCTGTTTAGGCATGATAGGGCGCATTTATCAATGTTAGGTAATAGGACATACTTGATGAAATTGATGGCGGTATTCGAGAATTGTTGAAAGAAGAGGTGGGTGAGGCGGGTTAAAAAAACACCTTGGAGCATGTATTTTTTTGGCGATACTAATCATAACAGGGAACCCAGTAGGAGGAGAAGATGCCCTAGAACTGGTTTGGAATGAGCACAAGGTAGGGTTTGCTTATTTCCATAACCACAACTCCTGGCGTGGCTCAGGAGCTCTGACCAGGGAAAAAATGGTTCTGCCATCTTGAGTTAGGTGTAGAGGGGCTATAAACACACAGGAAGTGCTACAAACGTTGGTAGGGTCAGCCCTGGGAACATTTACCCATTGGTTAGGGAGAGGCTAGGAGTTTCTCCCACCTACCCACAGGCTGGCAGGGGGCATAAATGTGGCAATCACAGTACCCTCTTCAGAACACTTCTGTACCTGTGAACATTCTGAAGGACTTACTTGTATGAGGAACCGGAGGAAAAACTGCACCTGCTTCACTTGAACACATGACATCAGAAGTAACTCCAAGGGTCAGTCTGTTGGCTCACTCCTGTTTGAGCTACAGTAACACAACAAGTTTCCAGAGGCTTTTCTTACAACTGCCCAATTGCCAGTTTCAACTGGAACTAGCCTGGACCCAGCTGCTGGCCTCTGACGGAGTGAGTCTTGACCCCCAAGTGCTGTCCCCAAGCTCCTGGGCCCTTGACTGATGTCAAAGTGTATTTGTGAATTCCCTAGCACATGTAAAAGTTACAAAAGCACAAACAATGACAGCAGTAGCTATTGTATGTCCACAAAAGCATATACACAAGTCAAAGTAGATTCTGCAATCTTTCTTGTATTCTTGATGTGGATTCTTCTCATGCATAAGTTCTGTGACATATCGAGAGCCAACACGTGTTTCGCCGCTTCTGTTACACATACACATGACTTTTTCAAGGCTATATGAGAAATAGACCACAGTCAATTATGGTTATATCACTAATAAATATATGGATCATAGGGACAAAACCCCTTAATCCTCAATCATGAAGAATACATATGTTAAAAAATCATGTCTCTTCTGATGTAATAATCAATTGGTACAACAAGAACTTTTGTTTTTCTAAAATAAACTTACACCGTAACACGTGAATTCATTACAAGAAGGCCTCATGAACATAGGTGTTATGACACATTGTAATTTTCCGTGACCATGCCATCAAAAACAGCACAAAGGGTAAACTTCACCGCAACACGTGAATACTCAAACTGGACTAATGACAAGATGTACTACCACAGGTGTCAATCTCCCCAATGTGTGTTATGTGTTATATAATCATCTAACATGTGACTATTTAGCCGATTATCTCGCACCAATGAATCAAAGAACAACTCCCAAACAACCATGCACCCGAACTAAGAGTCCCTATAACACCACAAGTGAAGATAACCGTAAGGCACGAACATCAATCATCTTCAATAGGCAATTTGCTGAAAAAATGGCAAGAAACAAAAAACAGGAGAGATGTCTCAGCATCTATCCTCACCATACATCGTTAGCGCTCATATGCTTAGGGGCCGATTCTGATGTCAGACGGACTCAGGTCCGTCCGACATCGGTCAGGAGCCATAACCGACCGACCTGCTGTCGTCGGTTACGGCCCTGCAAGTACGATGCGACCGAGCAGGGTTCGGTCACACTCGTATACTTCACAATGGGAGCATGCATTCCGAGCGGAATGCATGCTTGCATTGTGAAAAGCAGGGGTGCCATTCATCCCTTCACCCTGTGGCCGGCACCCCAAGGTGCCTGACACCGGGTTCAGGGATCAACAGGGATCCCAGGCCGCCATTCGACAGCATCGCACCCATGGGGGCCATACTGGAGGGCCCCCAAAAACTGTTTCCGACTGCCTTTTCATGCTGGAAAGACCGGCAAAAAAAGGCAGTGAAAAACTGCCATCGTACTCCCTCGGTCATAAAGAGGCGACCGGGGGAGTACTGGGGGATTTCTGGACAGCGGACAGGCTCTCCGAGCCTGTCGTCAGCCATCCGGAAATCCGAGTCAGATTCCTTTACCGAGCGAGCCCATTGGAATGGCTTGGTCAGAAAGGAATCTGGCCGACACGTTCCGATTCGGTTGGAAGGGCTCCGACCATCCTTCAGAGCCCTTCCGGCCGAAATCAGAATCGGACCCTTAAAATTTGCAAGATTAGCTAAATTAATACAGACATAACGTGTGGGGATATTTCCAATCCACACGGTCCTCCGGCGTGGGGAAATAAATGTGATAAGGTCCAAATAACGATGCTCACTCTTTCCAGTATGGTTTTTGAAAACTACAAGATAACAAATCAGGCAGATAAGTCTGAGAAAAAGTGCACCACTGCTTACTACCATACGTTAACATGCTTCACAGGAATTAATATCATCCCGTGCTTTGTTAATAATCATCCTGTCTCTTTAATTTGCGTTCGGTTTGTAACCATATCTCCGCACCAACGTAATCAAAACATCCTCTCTTAGATGATAGCTCACCCAAAGTTATATTAAACTATTAAAATACCTTGCTAAGTACACCCAGAGTTATAACACTCCAAATTGCCTGCTCAACTTCTTCATAATGCCACATGTTTAAACGCCCGGTGGATCTTAACTTAAACTAGCTGTAGATTTCTTAGTGCTGCAAAAATACCCTTTCTCAAATCCCTAGTTACATACAGAAACGGTATCCCTATAATACTGGTCACATCTTTCACGACCCCCTTACCCTCAAATCTTTCCAAGCAATATGTAGACCCCTCATGCCGGCTTCCTCGAGTACAAGAATGAGTGTCTGAATACCGGCACTCTTAACCATTCGACTTGTATCATGTGCCCCCTTAATTGACATGGCTCCTCTCGAACCAGGAAACTATCAACGCCATCTTGAAGTGGCAGACTGAAGGTAAACACAATGGTCTGCCACTAGTCTCATGTCTAGTTCAATCTTATGCTCCTGCTATGATTGAAGAAACTTCTATATGTGATATTCTAGTTGATATATGTTGCCTATCATTAACAATTTTATACGCGACCGGCCCAATATATTCCGTGAGTTAAGAATCTGAATATGGATATACGCCAAGATTATGGAAATTCAAAGTTGATTCACCCGTTTTTTTACTCAAACGTCTATCCCCGTATTGAAATACTATATCAGACATTAGGCACACTCGAATCATTAATTCAAAACACCGCGCAAACGTCATCCAAAACTAATAGTGTGTGACAGTTAATAGGTTTCCCCGTGGTGGACAGACATCCCTCAGGAGGAAAAGCCGGCATCTTGGAGTGTTTTTGTAGATTATATATCCAATCCACTGTTTATCGATCCTCCAACCTCTAATTCAGAATATGCATAATAAAAAGAGTTAGCACCAATCGAATTCATGAAGAAGTCATGGACGCAAAAAATGGTGAAAACCCTGTATGTGTAAAAGGATAATATAAGTATTCTGCCAGCTAGGTCAACTAGCGACGATCAAACATTCTAATATCAGTTTCTAGTGTCTAATACATCCCGATAGTACATTTAGCATGTTTCCTGCTTATAACATAGTTTATACAATATCACAATCTTCATCATTTACATCATTGCAATGTAGAAGGTTGGTATCCATTATCCCAGCTGACCTTAATATTAACACGCGGGTATGGAAGTAATGACCAATGAATTAATATATGGCTTGCAACCTAGCTACATATTTCCTATGAGTGGAGCACAACCTCCTACGCAAATCAAACTTAAATGCTATAAATTCTGGATAATACAGTACAATCTCCTTGGTGTAATTAATACAGTTCATGATGTAAGTTTGAAATCTCAATCACACAGTTTAAATTCTACAGTCGATTACATGCTATTTATTCATTATCTCCCCCAACGACCGCACCCATGAAATCCCACAGTTTGTAATGTGAGCCAGTCACTCTTTCTCTTAGTGAACCGGAAACTGGGACTCAATAAGTTCCTAAGGCATATGCCTCTCCTGTATGTTATGTCTGGTCTTGAGTTGATGGTGTTACCGAAAGAAATGTCTGCCCTCAGGATATGCCAATGTCTGTTCAGACTCTTGACAAGCACTCTGGATAGTGTGTTGTGATTAGTTACCATCCTAATCGTGTCATCTTTTTTTCTTTGTTGCTCAGTGCGTTCTTTCAAGGTCTCCTGTCTTTTGACTTTGCTGATCCTAGATCTAGCTCTCTCTAAAATGTGTTGTATCCTCTCTTTCTGAAACGTGCCATCATGGTGTCTGCACACTCTTCAAATTCCGGTTCGTAGCTACAGTTACGTCTTGCACTAATAAGCTGTCCATATGGGATTGCCCTGATCTGATTACAGGAATGAGCACTAGACGCACAGAATTACATGCTGTCGTTTTGCGGTATAGTCGACTATGGATCTGCCCATCTCTAATATATAATTCTGTGTCTAAATATGTTAACTTCTATCTACTATGTTCATGGGTGAATCTGATATTGTGGTTGCTACTGTTAAGATGACTCGCAAACTCTTCAAGCTTTTCATTGTCTCCAGTTCATACCATCAGGCAATCGTCAATGTATTGGCCCCAAAATAAAATGGAGTCATTTGATTTCATTCCCCTGGTGCTCCAGATCCACACTTCCTCCAGCCAACCCATTAAAAGGTTGGCATACGAAGGGGAGAATCTGGAGCCCATGGCTACGACTTGCTTCTGTCTGTACCTTTTATCTTTGAAGAGGAAAACATTGTTGTCTAAAATCAATTCTATCATGTTGATGATCATTTCAGTGTGTTCCCACGTACTAGCAGACCTGGCGCTAAGAATCTTTCTAATGGCTTTGAGTCCACACTCCCTCTTAATGCTCTTATATAGAGGTGTAACATCCAAAGTAACAAGGCTCATATTTTCATCCCACGTCAGGTCGGATAAGGTACCCAGAACATGTTTGGTGTCGCAAATAAATGATGGTAAATTATTCACTACTGGCTTTAAGAAGATTTCCATGTATTCTGAAAGTCTTTCAGTGGGGCCTTCGTTACCCAAAATGATCGGTCTCCCAGGTGGCAAAGGGAGGTCTTTGTGTATCTTGGGGAGAGCGTAAATACAGGGGTACCTGGGTCGGTCTACTTTCAAGTAACTCATCTCCTCATCGTCAAGCAAACCCATCCCATGCCATTGTTTAAGCTGTCTGTTAATATGATCTATCAGTTTCCAGATCAGATTGTCTGGGAGTAATTCATAGCATTCTGTGTCATTCAGTTGGGAAGGAATCTCAGTATTGTAGTCTGCGCTTGTCATAATGACAATGTTTCCCCCTTTGTCTGCCTCCCTGATAGTAATGCTGTCATCTTTCATCAGACTCCTAAGTGATTGTCTTTCCCCTAATGATAGGTTGTCAGACCCTTTCCATTAGTGTTTTGTCTTATCATTATGCTTGTCTAAGTCTGCTAACACCAGTTTGTGAAAGATATCGATGTTATTTCCTGTGTGTAATGTCGACGTCCATTTAGATTTCTCTTTGAGGCCACTAGGTATAGGTATGTCACTAACCACATTCAAGTCCCTCATGACAATATCAGCACTCACAAGCTCATCTTCACACTCAGTTAGTGACATTAGCAGTCTAGTATCCATAATATCTTGAATCGTAATTTCACTTAATTGATGCATATGTTGCGGTATTGTAGGTGCTTTATTAATTTCATTGTACATTAAGACATGTTTTTTAATCTTTATGTGTCTGACAAACTTGAAGAGATCAATTTTTAGTTCACATATGTCACCCTTATTTCTAGGACAAAAAACTAGTCCTTATTTCAACAATGAAAGATTATCAGTGGTCAAGCATTTTTTGGACAGATTCATTACATTTACATCATCTATTTTTTCTGGTTCCAAGACCTTGTTCTTATCCCCGGTCTTTCTTCCCCTGTTGCCCCCTCTTTTTCCCCTCCTTGTCTTTGGCCTGGTGTTAGACGCCTGTTCTGTTCCCTGTTTCCTTTCTTGATGCGTTGAACTTCCTGTAAAAAACAGTTCTCACAATTAGCAGTGTCTATTGAACCTTCCCCTCTCTCTGATTCGTCTCCTCTGGTGGCTGGTGTGTTAATAGATGTCGAGCTAGAGCTGATCGAAGTGCCTTCCTTAGCCTTGTTCTGGTTATCTTTAGTCACTAACTCATCATATTTTTTAGCAAATGTAAAGATTCTACCAATAAGGTAGTCAATATCATCCTCCTTAGCTTTTTTGTCTTTCTCTGTCTGATCTCTGCTAGATGGCGTTGTAATATAATGTGATGTCAAAGTGTACGCCACCTAAAGTTACCTGAAACCTGGGACTTAGATGCTTTTTCCCAATTATTTGCTTTCAGTACTGACGGAGGATCAGTATCAACCTGCCAAGACGATCCGATGAAGGTGCATCCCGCTACATTCTTTTCGACAGCAGGACATAAATAATGTTTGCATTGTCTCTATGTTAAGCCTGACTGCTTTTTATGTCAAGCTACCAAAGATTACGCGTAGGTTAACTTAGTGACTTTTGTGGTTCACCCTAACACAGGTTGTAATTGCTGCCTGAGTAGGGCTTCCATCTCACTCAACCAGTAACCCAATTTCTTACATGGAGGAATATCATGCAAAAGATGGTAATTTACAACATTGCTTCTAGAGAGATTAGAGGTAGTCCTGCTCCTAGCGTGAGCAGGCTGGATGCAAATTTTGGGAGTGTTTGAATTTGACAGTAGAAGACAAAGGATGTGAGCTCTGCTTGCTTCCAATAAGGACAGCCTTCCATACTTTAATCATGAGTGGTGGAGTTTCAAGCTTTCCCAGTGGCATGCTTGAGTATGATGTAGCCCCAGAAGACTGTCTTTCTATTGACTGCAACCATTTATTAAGGGTTAGAGCTTTAAATACAACCAGACAAACCTAAATGTGTTCTCCTAAGAATAAAGGTCACCAGTTATCCTTGGTTTGACTATTGTTTGGTGTGACACTTACCTTGTAGAGCAAGGTTTTCAGGTTTAAAGTTGTCCAGTATAGTTTTAGGTTTGTGCACCAAATCGAGGGTAACCACAAGGCCTAGGTGGAATTTTAAGTATGCCAGAGTAATCAGAGTAATTATGATACATATATTCTTTTATTGCAGCGAGGAACCTGGGTAACGGGAATCAGGACAAAACTAAGGGTGGGCGTAGTGCTCCATCTCCGCCCACGGAGTGTGCGTAGTGCTGCCTGCTTCATGGGCCACGAAGTAGGCATACCAGGCAGCGCTACGCACACGCTACGGTGGAGCAGAGTTGCCCGCCACCCGCCTCCCGCCCGCTCTCATTTTAAAATAACTTAAAGTATTTAAAAGTAAGAAAATGTCTTACCTGAGGTGCGGTGCCCCGGGGCTCCCTCTTCCTCCTTCAGCGGCAACTTCTTCCTCCCAAATGCGCACCCGCGGGCGCATGCGCATTTGTGAGGAAGAAGTTGTCACTGAAGGAGGAAGAGAGAGCCCCGGGACGCCGCACCTCAGGTAAGATATTTTCTTACTTTTAAATACTTTAAGTTATTTTAAAATGAGGGTGGGCGGGAGGCGGGCGGCGTGTAGTGGGGCTACGTGGAGTGTGCGAGTGTGCATAGATTTGGCAACACTACGCAATGCTGCACGTAGCCCCTCTACGCCCACTACGCCCAGGGTTAGACAAAACCCCGTACCAAATATCCTCCCTTCGTCACAGACCAAATATCACATCAACACATTCACTCTTACAATCATTGGTGGGGCCCATAACACCAACATTCACACTTCACTTCTCACTGGCCTGCACTTACAGGAGAGATGAATGTTCCAAGCGCTGACATGAGAGGAATACCTTATAACCTATAGAGAGAAATGTATTTACACATTTATACACTAATATCCTTACCCCTACAGATCTCAATCCTAAACATCAAGATACTCCTCCCACGTGATCAATGGATCATTTAGTTGGATTAGTAAGGTGATTTAGACCAGCTAAAAACACTTTAATATCTTGATCTTTACCTCCCTCAATAAATGACAAAACGCATTTTCTTGTTAATCAATATTTGTTTATCTAATTATCGCAAGAATTTAGTTCCATCTATTAAATTTATTTAGACTTTACGCAAATCACAAAACACCATATTTACTTAATCTGGCTATTTGTCGTCCTCTAAGTCATCAAATTTAGTTGTCAATCAGTCGGATTTCGAAAGTTCTTCATGCAGCACGCTAAAGTCCCAAGAACGGACAAAGACCAGAGCCGTGCAAGCATCTATCAGTGCCCATGGATTTTAGGAAGTTCTTAGTTCATCAAAAAAGTGGGCAGCATTCAGTCTCTCAAAGATTCAGGAATGCAGCAGTCACGTAGCATCTCCGTCGTCTCCGTCATCAAAAAAGGAAAGAGATATAAGGTTTTTCCTCTCTATTCTACCGTCATTTTTATAATAAAAGTAAAGCCAAAGATGATACATTTTAACAAATTTGGGCTTATCCCATTGGTCGGTTGGGATTCACACAGTTCAGGAGGTTATGTCATTATACATGATCCAACCGGTTCCTTGTGTCTGTCCATTGTTAGTGTACTTGGCGGGCTTCCCATCATGACCTTGCTTGGGTACAACGAGAGAAGGGTCATGTCGAGGCCACAGAAACGTGTTGTAGCGCAGGCGCACTTTGCCCGAAACCTCGTGGAATGGTGGCCATCACGTCAGTCTACGTCGGCGGCCAGTTTTACTTTAGGCCCAAAGGACAACTTAAGCGAAACAAACACAAAAGAGCAATTAATACATAGAAATAATGAATAAAATGTTAAACCCTTACTAATTCCCCTATGTGCTTGTAATTATCTAGTGTATAGCGACATTTAAAGCGTTCATATTTACCCATTGATGTCATCTGGTGCAACATTACAAAAACGTCACAAAAGCAACATATATCATGCGATATTCTATTTTCTACAGTTAGTATGCGTACATATGTTAATTACAAATTATTTAGCCATGCAAAATGCAAATCCCACGTGTATTTTGTTCATTAGTAATGTTGATTAAACTTCATGCAAACACATTAATAGTATTACAATTAATACATTATTCTAATTAGTATAAACATGCAGAATAGGGGGGGTATGTTGTACTACCCGCTCCATCAATCCCCCCTTTGGTGATTTTATCACCACACCATTAACATTTTGTATTACTTTTCATGGAGTTGAAATGAGTTCTTGCTTTTATTCACATCTCAGTTTCCCCAATATCTTCTCTTTTGGCTGTCTCATACATATTTTCCTTTACTTCTTCTAATTCCATTTCTTCAAATTCCCTCTCTTGTTTCTTATCCTTTCTTCTTAAATGTTCTCTTTTTAACTTTTTCAGATTTTTCTTCCTTTTATGACAGTCATCCTAATCTTAATATTAATACTAAGAAAATCACACATGTTAATGGAAATAAGATTTTACCTAATAATGTACTACCTAGGTTTACTAAGAAATGTTTAATAGCAGATATTTTCTTTACAATCTTTTCCCAAACACCTTCAACCTCCTGTGGTGCAATTTCCTCATGCAGATCAGTTATATTTTTAATACAAGTTTTCAAATCTTTAATTTCGTCTGGAATGTAAGTACAACAATGTTGAACTTTCAGCATTCCACAGACTCCACCCTTTTTTGCCAATATTATATCAAGGGCAAGTCGATTTTGCATTACCATGGCACGCATGGCAACCATTTCAGTGTTTACCAATAAAAATCCTCCAGCGGTGCTTGTTGACAAGCGATCCACTACTGTTGATAGTCTTCTAATTTTGTTTGCATTCAGAGATATTCCCACTGCTGGTATCAATGCTCTAAAGATATCACCTACAATTTCTGACCAAGATTCTCTCTTTCTACGTGCTAAATAACTACCTAATTTATGTACACCATCTTCTCCTCTTCCCATGTGAAAAATCTTTTGGAAAACCAGACCTACATAACATGTGCCATACCAATGGTCTGGCAAACGATAATACGCCTTGCTCCCGCAGATAAAGTATAACCCAGGAAAAACTGGATCATTCCTCTTTTAAATCCCCATCCACCCATGATTCGGTATGTATCATGGCACTCACTATTACCTACAAAGTAATTATCATATGAAGTTTGATTCCTTCTAATACACAATTTCCCTTTCTGAGGCCAATCTAAAGCCATAGTTGGACTAGCTTCTCCCTTCAGGTGTTTTTCCATTTCAACATCCCAGACTGTCTTTTCCACCTTTCCCTCAGATGCTTTCCTTTGCATTTTTAATCTCCTTTCTTCAACCATATCCAAAAATGTATTTTCTTCTTTCTTCAAACTGCAAGTGTAATTATTTCTAAATATATACTCTAATGTTAGTTCTTTAGTTTCTAAGAAAAATTCACCTAATACCTTTGGAGGCTTTAACTTGTTTAGCTTGTTAATTGATGGTACTTGTGAAAATATGTTATCTACATCTGAAAAATAATACTCTAACTTCCCTGTTTGGTAAAATAAACTAGCTATTACACTACATGTTATTCCATAAGTTACTGGAAGGTGGTGATAGGTCACTCCCTCCGATACAGATGCAGGTAACTGCATACAAACGTAGCAGTCCCTTACATCCATTGTCTTTACATATTCATACAATAATTTCAAAAATACATTGTTAGAAAAATCAGTTATAGACCTGTCTTTATGCAAATAGTTTCTATCTATTCTAGTTGGAACTACCTTCTTAATCTTTTCTAGATTAGTTTTGTTTTCACTATGTCCTTCTACTGTGTCTATAGTAACCTTAAATGAGATCATCAGAGCTAGTATACTCCACAGAAGCATTAGTAATCCTGTACAACAACAACACATTTTACACCATTGCTTAAAAAATATACATCTAATTTTTCTACTATCTGTGTTTGCCATTTTTGTAAAAATGAACAGTGTCTTTTGACTTAGCCTCTTCTACTTCACAACCAGTTTGTCTAACCCAAAGCTCTAAGCACCTACTTGGTTCTACTAGTTGTTGTCTTTTTCCCGTATTTTATTGTCTTTCCATTAGCAGCTTCCTTGTCTCATTCAGTTTGGCATCTCATCATCTTTCACCTTTCCTTCGTGATCTGAATACAGAATGTCCTGAACATCCGCTTCTCCAATATCGGACAACATAACTCTCAGGATTTCCGATTCCTCGTCTTCCTCAACCACTTCCGGTACAGTCACCTCTGGGTTTCCTTGGCTATCCGCCTCTTCTTTTATTTCAGGCAGGGCCACATACATCCATTCCGGCGACTTATACTTCTGGTTAGGTTTCCTCGTTCTTTTGCTTTCTCCAATTACAACTATTTCTCCGTCTTTCGATTTCACTTGACTTGTTACTTCATTCACCTGTTCAGCTCTTGGTGAATTTACTCATGTCAGTCGATATCGCAGTCTCTTTATCTTATTCTGCCAAACTTCGTCTTTTGCTGCTCTTTTCAGTTTACTTCCTTTATCATTCTTTTCAGTTCTCCAAGCTCTCTTTCTTAGGACTCGACCTTCTGGTACTTCGTCTTCGCTTTCCTCTGACTCTGTTTCAACTTGCTTTTTACTTTCAACAGCTTTTCCTCCCACTACTTCTTTCGTTTTCCCTACTTCTGTCCCTCCTCGAATCTCCTGCACGCAATCTTCCTGCTGCTACTTGTCCCTTCCTCTAACTGGTTGTTGGAGTTCTCTACACCTCCTCGGGGGTCTTCCACTGAAATCTTTCCCTCTCTCTTTGTATCTGGCACCTGTCCATCTAAATTTGTTATTTCAGGTGGAATTTCTCTCAATTTTTTATCTGGAACTTCTCTCTCAGCAATTTCTTTAATTGTCTTTTCACTGTCTTTTTCTTTTCTAGAACGTAGAGTTCCTTGTTCAGTCTCTGAGTCTGAGCTGGGATCAGAAATCTGTAACCTTCTCCTCAGGGAAATACTTCTTGGGACAAAAGTTAGATCTGACTCTGATTCCGCCCTTTCAGGGTTTTCTTTTGTTCTTGTCTCTTCATCATCTGATTCAGTACTAGATTCTTTTTCATCAAAATATTCTCTTTCTGTGCTATCCACTGGATTCGGAATTCTCAATGTGTGACTTGCATGAATCCAGTTCTTGATTCCAGCACACTTCACAGCTGTTGTTGTAGTCAAAATCACTTGTCGTGGTTTTCCCCACCTTGGGACCAAACAGTTTCTTCTTCTGTGTACTTTGATTCTTACCCAGTGCCCTGGGCGCAGATCATGAGCTTGCTTCTTTTCAAGGGTGGTGGCATCCGCTCCAACCTGATGAAACACAGAATGAACTGCGTCAGCCAGGCTTTTACAGTAATCCAACACCATGTCATCAGTTATAGGCAACAGCTTGTTGACTGGTATGAACACATGACGCATTGCTCTACCCATGATAATTTAATGGGGGCTCAACCCTGTAGTTCTGTCTGGAATTGATCTAATAGTCATGAGTACTAGAGGCAAGACATCAGGCCATTTCATACCCGTGGCTAAACACATTTTCCATATCCTGTTTTTGATTCATTTGTTCCACAACACCAGAAGCCTCTGGGAGATAGGCACAATGTAGTTTTTGTCGTGCATTCAATGCTTCACAAATCAATTTTATGATCTCATTATGGAAATGTCTTCCTCGGTCTGATTCAATTGTTACTGGGAACCCGAATCTAGGAATAAATTCCCTCAACAGCAATTTTGCCACTGTGATTCCATCATTTCTTCTTGTTGGGCATGCTTCCACCCATCTAGAGAACAAACAGACCATAACTAGAACATACCTCAACCTGTTACAGGGAGGTATTTCAATAAATTCCACTTGAATTCTGGTAAAAGGCCCTCCTTCTCGAGCTATTGTTCCTAGACTCACCACTGTCTTTCTTCCAGGGTTGTATTGCTGACATATAAGGCATCTCTGACAAAGACTTTCTGCTACAAGTCTAAATTTTGCATTGTACCAGGTCTGCTTAAATGACCTGATCATAGCATCTCTCCCTATGTGTCCCTGACCATGATACATCCGTGCCATGGCAGACATCATGCTATCAGGCATAATTGGTCTTCCATCCCGATAGATCCACACATGGTCCTTTACCCTTGGTGCTCATCCTGCTTTTACCCACTGCTTCATTTTCTCATCTCCTCATATGCCTTACTTCCTCCCAGGTACCCACAATGTTAGTAAACATTAAGGTGCAAGAAGTCACTTCCTTCTCCTTTGCCCAATTAATGGAATTCTGATTTCGTGCACAGTATTGGGCCATATCATTGGCACACTTGTTGCCGATGGCGATGTAATCGCCAGACTGACTATTTGCAGCACACTTCACAACAGCCAATTGCTTAGGCAGCTGTATCGCTTCAAGCAATTTTCCAACCACTTCAGCATTCTTAATGGGTGTTCCACTTGATGTCAAAAATCCTCTCTGTAGCCATATTTGGCCAAAGTCATGCACCACACCAAATCCATACTGACTGTCAGTTATCACAGTCACTCTCACACTTTTCCCAATCTTGCATGCTCTAGTCAAAGCAACAAGTTCAGCTACTTGGGCTGATCTTACTCCTTTCAGGTAGGATGCTTCCATTACTGCTGCAACTGTGCATACTGCATATGCTGCACTCAACATTCCATCATCTGTTCTCAGGCAAGAACCATCTACAAACATCACAAAATCACTTTCTGGCAATGGTACATCTTTTATGTCAGGACGTGGTTTGGTACAGAAATCGAGTACATCTAGACAATCAGGATCCGCTTCGTCTCTGACTTCCACATTCTCAGCATCAGGCAACAACGTTGAAGGATTCACATTCAAGCATCTCACAAGACTCACATTCGTTGCACCTAATATGACTTTCTCATACTTGGTCAGCCGACATACTTGGTCAGCCGCCTGGAGCTGCAATACCACATTTTGAGCACTCCAGGCAGGGGGAGGCCCTTGAGGAACTCCTAGCTAACTGCAACGTTTTTGAACCCGACCTCATAGAAGGGGTGGATAGGGTTCCTACCTTTAATGGTTCATCCTCGGGTAACGTGATAGACTACTTTTTCATCTCCATGGGCCTTTTGCAACTGGTGGGGACATACGGGGCAGTCCCGTCTTCCTTTAGTGACCATAACCCTGTGCTTCTTGAGTTGATTCTGGGGGACATCTCTACCCCCGAGAGCCGCATATACAGGGTGGGGGCCCCCCTAGTTGCAAGGGACCAAGGTCGGAGAATAAAGTGGTCGAGGGTTGTGCCCGACACTTTTTTAGAGATTTTAACTACTGAGGTAGGAAGTCAGATGTCCATCTGTTTGGATAGTGTGCGCGAAGGTAAAGAGATCATAAGCGCGTTCGAGGAAATTTGTTCCCGGATCGCGGTGGACCTCACTAATACGAAAAGCAACAGTGGCAACTCTGGCCCTAGGTGGTTCGACAGTAGTTGCTCTAAGGCACATCGGGCGCTACTACTAGCACTAAAAACAAGCCCTAGAGATAGGGGGGAGGTAGCCAACTTACGAAAGGCATATAAATTAGCAATTGAAGGGCGCAAGAAGTTAATTAAAAAGGAGGCTTGGGACAAATTATTGTCAATAGATGTATTGCGGGATAGTGGTAAGTTTTGGGCTGTCATAAATGACCCTTTCCTCTCCGGTCAAGAGAATACTAATACCGACTGTGTTATTCGAGACGATGCTTGGCTTCACCATTTTGAAGAGGTTTACGGTGTTGGTGGAATGAGTAACCGGGGCCCCCCCGAAATATCGTACCCATTGCCCCCAATACATTTTAATCTGGGGGAGGTTGAAAGAGCAATTAAAGAGACATTAAAAAATAAAGCCCCGGGTCCAGACGGCGTCCCCGCTGACTTATATATGAATTCACCGACCTTTTGGGCAAATATCTTAACTAATGTTTTTAATGCATCTGTTTGCAACCCTTTTCCAGCCTCTTGGTCCACCTCGGTCATAGTCCCGATTTTTAAAAAAGGACAGCGCATGGACCCCTCTTGTTATAGGCCCATTTCCCTGCTTGACTCCGCCGTTAAAATCTTGGGCAGAGTCCTTCTATTTAGACTCAGGGAAAATGTGGAGAGGCTAGGGGTGCTCTCTAATTTACAATATGGCTTTCGAGAAAAAAGGGGTACCATGGACCAATGCTTAAACTTACATCTTCTAATAAGCAAGTATACGGTGGCAAAGTATGGGTCCTTATTTATGGCATTCATGGACCTATCTTCGGCCTTTGACATGGTGAACAGGGCCAAGCTTTGGAGGATCCTACACGATATTGGCATTGATCCACCACTGATTAACTTTTTAGCGGCCCTACATGAAAAGCTTTCTGCCACCATTAGGGTAAATCAAGAGGGAAGATGCACTAGACACTTTAGTTCAGAGAGGGGGGTTAGACAAGGTTGTATTTTGCCCCCCCTCCTTTTTACTATTTATATAAACGCCTTGGATAGCTCTCTGGGCACCACTAGGGCAGACCTTCCGCGTGTAGGAGCTTTATCAATCCCTGTTCTCCTACACGCAGATGATGCTGTCTTACTGGCTCGCACGGGGGTGGGCTTGCAAAGGATGCTGGATTCTTTTGCCTCTTTTATGGACCAGCTTGACTTGAAGGTGAATATTAATAAATCTCATGCCATGGTCGTGGGTAGAAGTAGCCGCAGCTGTAAACTAAAAACTTTTTATTGCAAGGGGGCGGAGGTGTCAAGGGTACGTACCTTCCCATACCTAGGCGTCCTTTTCGATCATAAGGGCTCTTGGGGCCCACAAATTAAGCTAAAAAGTATTTCTATGGCAAGGTCCACCAGTGCTCTTTTGGGCTTTTCAAAAAGGTTGGGGGCGAGACCCATGGAGGCACTGATAAAAGTATACAACGCTAAATGTTTGTCCATTGTCTTGTATGGCGCCCCGTTGTGGGGCCACATAGCCCAACTCCAAATTCAAAGAGTTGATAATAGGTTCCTGAGATCCCTCCTGTCTGTCCCTCAATCCACCCCCACATTTAGCACTCACACAGAGGTGGGGATTGGATATGTTACGGACAAGTTAAGGGTGGCCCCCCTGGTTTGTTGGGCAAAAACATGGTTAAACAAGGAAATCACGTTGAACCATGCCATTCTTACAGATGTTATTGCCATGGAAAATGCTAAAAGGATCCCCTGGGTTGAGCACGTGAGAAAGGCTTTTGCTGATTTAGGACGCCCAGAGCTTTTTACCTCCCCGGAGAACATTGTTAAGAAGGACGTTCATTGGATCAGGGCTACTTTTCTAGAAGAGGCAAGGCTGACCCGGGAGGAGTTGGAGCTTAAAAAACCAGTTGTGAGACAGAACTATGTTCTAGTCACCTCGCCCTCCCTGGAGCCATATTTACAGCTTGTAACCAAACCTTTTCATAGATTTTTACTGACCAGGTTCAGATTCAACTTAATCCACTATTCTCTGGGCAGTTACCCTGTGTGGGCCAAACCTGAATGTAGTATGCCCTGCAGGTGTGACAATTTCTCAACCCAAGATACCCTGCATTTTATTATGTTTTGTAGTTTTTATTCTGAAATGAGGGAAACATTTTTGCTCCCACTTTTAAAAGAGAAAGGTTTCACTCAAGTCAGACCAGCCCTAATACATTTACAGATGCTGAGTTGTACCCGTGACATTTTCTACGTGGCCAGCTTTTTGGTGGCAGCTATGAGGCTCAAGAACAAAAAATTGCCTATCTCTGGGGAGCTTGATTGCTAATTTGCACAATTGGGGTTTTAGAGTTTCTCCCAACCTGCATTTTGTGGCTCCGTATGAACTTGCTTTTTGCACATGGAATGTCTTCCTACCTTTTTAATAATTCCTCTTATCATTGTTTTTAATTCATTTGTTTTAACAAAAGTTTTATACACATTTTTTTAATGAGTTGTATTTGTCTGTTTGTAATTTTATGTGATGCCCATTGCTTTTATGATTTTAATTAATCAAAATAAAGTGCTTTGACTGACTGACTGACTGACTGAGTGCGACTCCTTGTTAAAAGGATTGCCACATCATGAGGTACAAACACTTTCACAGGATATGCCATCACGATTCCTTCACTTTGTTCCAAACTCCGACAGGTAGCAGCCACTGCTTTCAAGCACCCAGAAAAGGCTACAGCTACTGGGTCTAGCATTGATGAAAAGTATGCAATTGGTCTCCTCAGCTTTCCATGTTTCTGTATTATTACAGAAAGTGCACATCCATTCCTCTCACTGCAATACAACTCAAACTCCTTCTCATAATCAGGCATTCCTAATGCTGGCGCTTCACACAAACCATCTCTCAATCGTTTAAATGCTGCAAATTCCTCTTTGTTCAAATCAATGGGATCTCTCGCATCACTTCTTGTCAAGTGTACCAAGGGCTTTACAATCAGGGAGAAATTGCTTATCCACTGGCGACAGTATCCAACAATTCCAAGAAACATTCTCACCTTTCTTTGCGTCATGGGAGCTCTCACTCCTTTTATGATCTTGATTCTGTCTATTGTTATCTTTCTCAGTCCCTTTTCGCTATTCTGGCCTAAATAATGTACTTCTTTTTGGCAAAATTGTAACTTTGATGGTGACACTTTAAGTCCTCCATCAGCCAGATGATTCAGCAAGGCTATAGTGTCCATTACACAAGCTTCACGAGTCTTCGACGCCACAAGAAGATCGTCGATATATTGTACTAACACTGAATTTTCGGGCTTCTCTAGACTTTCTAAGGATTTCTTCAATATCTGATTAAATATTGAGGGACTTTCTGCATACCCCTGTGGAATTCGGCACCAAGCCAAAATATGCTCGCCAAAACGAAACGCAAAAATTTGCTGGCTGTCATGGTGCAATGGAATGGAAAAGAAAGCACGGCATAAATCAATCACAGTATACCATTCTGCATCATGGGGAATCTGATACAAAATCACAGATGGATTTGGTACAATGAGACAACACGACACAACAATTTTGTTTATCTTTCTTAAATCTTGTACTATCCTGAACTTTCCATTAGGCTTTTTCAGTCCCATAATCGGGGAATTACATGGACTACTCATTATTTCCCTCAAAATGCCTTGTTTTGTCATCTTCTCAATCACAGGAGTAACTCCTTCAATTATCTCAGGTATTAATTTATATTGAGAGACATTTGGATAGCTTATTCCTTCCTTCACTGTTATTTTTACTGGGTCTACATTTCTCATTAGTCCCACATCTTCTCCCGTGAAATCCCAGACTTCTGCCTTTACAGTCTGTTTTAACTCTTTGGGTAATTCATCAGGGTTAAATACAGCATAGGCTTCAGTAACCTCAGTTTCTCTGTTTGCCATAGACATCTTATACAGCACATCTTCATCAGGGGTATCAAATGCTATACCATCAGGGGTACAGAAAATAGTGCAATTCATTTTGCACAGCAAATCCCTACTTAACAAATTCACAGGACTTGTGTCGCACACAACAAAGCGGTGCATTTCAGAGAATTTCGCTATGCTAACTTTCACTGGTTCTGTAAGATAAGTTTTAATCTGTCTGTTGGATACTCCAACTACTTGGATCGTTTCATCCGAGAGAGGAAGATTCTTAACATCAGCTGACCTAACAGTTGATCGAGTGGCACCAGTATCAACTAGGAAAGTAATATTTTCATTATTTATCTTCCCATCCACAAATGGGCCTGTCTGGTCTACTTCTAGAGTTGCGCCAAGTACGCACTCTTCTTCCTCCCCTCGGCACCGTCAATAACCCTCTTCTGAATCTCTCTCATCGCGTTGTAGCCAATACTGCGACAGCTTAGTTACCTGTTCTTCGTGGTAGAATCCTGTCTCATTACTGTAGTTCTGTGAATTTTTGCTTTGTGGAAAAGGTGGTTTTGGCACCTGATTCTGTGGGATAACAACCTGCTGCTGTCGCTGCGGTTGACCACTCACCTCATTCAGCACCTGTGGATTTAATGATGCATTTTCATTATTAGTACTTGGGGGAAATTTACACTTGGATTTCCAATGCCCTACTCTACCGCAATTATGACATGGGAATTTCTTTTTGGCTTCTTCTATATTAAAATTTCCCTTACCTTTCCCAGGAATACATTTTTGTCTGGGGCGTGTATTATTCGATTGTTCCGCTAACTGAGCTTCCTGTCTTTCTGCCACTTCTACTTGTGCCCACATAGCTTTCTCTTTTAATTTACGCTGTTTTGCTTCAACCTCATCACTAAAATATTTTGCATGTCTCAATGCTTCATCTATTTTCTTGTTTTGCCAATCAACAGTATATTGTTTGATCATCTCATTAATTTCTGGATGTAGACCATATACAAATCTGTATACAAAATGACTCAAATCCTTTTCACTCAAATTTTCATCACCACTGAACTGTTTAAAGGCCAAAATCAACCTTTCGTAATATGCATGTACAGACTCTTTACTTTCCTGATGAGATCTGTCAATTTTCACCCAATCAGTTTCTTTGGGAGGTACTTTATTTTTCAGAAAAGCAATAACCTGTTCGTATTTCTTCATTACCTCGGCGTCAGGTGCTCCTGTCTTTGGATCCCTAGGGTATTCCTGTGTAGGCCAATTTATCATCAACTTACACTCTGCCCATAAATCTGCTGGTACTATTATGTCAAATAAACTATTCAGATCAATCCATAATACTTTAGATAATTTCAAAAATCTGTCCACTTGCCTATACCACTCGACAGACTTTTTGCGTAGTCATGGGAAATCATATGCAAACGACAAAATATCTTGTCTAGTCCATGGAGTGTGATTTTACCTCCTGAGGGTCAGCTGAGAGTTGTTCTCTGTATCTGCTGCTATTGCGTTATTTGCACCTATTTGCTTACCTTAATTTAGTGAAGTTATTTGCACCGATTTGCTCTTTTAAATTTAATGAAGTTCTTAATTTAAGAGTTCTTAATATAAAAAAACGACCTACTTTGATTTCTGCCTTTTTGGGGTTGCTACTCCTCTCCCGCAACCACGAGTACTGCCTTGGCTTTCCCGCTGTAAGAGTGCGGGTCCGCCATCTTGGGCATGATCGCGGTCGGCGGACTAGTCTTTGGCCAGGTAAAGACTATTTATTCACGCACTGGCGCGAGCGCGCTCAGCGTGAATTTACCTCCTGAGGCTCAGCCGGGAGTTGTTCTCTGTATCTGCTGCTATTGCGTTATTTGCACCTATTTGCTTACCTTAATTTAGTGAAGTTATTTGCACAGATTTGCTCTTTTAAATTTAATGAAGTTCTTAATTTAAAAGTTTTTAATATAAAAAACGACCTACTTTGATTTGTGCCTTTTTGGGGTCGCTACTCCTCTCCCGCAACCACGAGCACTGCCTTGGCTTTCCCGCTGTAAGACCGCGGGTCCACCATCTTGGGCAAGATCGCGGTCGTCGGACTAGTCTTTGGCCAGGTAAAGACTATTTATTCATGCACTGGCACGAGCGCGCGTAGCGTGATTTTACCTCCTGAGGCTCAGCCGGGAGTTGTTCTCTGTGTCTGCTGCTATTGCGTTATTTGCACCTATTTGCTTACCTTAATTTAGTGAAGTTATTTTCTCCGATTTGCTCTTTTAAATTTAATGAAGTTCTTAATTTAAAAGTTTTTAATATAAAAAAACGACCTACTTTGATTTCTGCCTTTTTGAGTTTGCTACTCCTCTCCCGCAACCACGAGCACTGCCTTGGCTTTCCCGCTGTGAGAGCGCGGGTCCGCCATCTTGGACAGGATCACGGTCGGCAGACTAGTCTTTGGCCAGGTAAAGACTATTTATTCATGCACTGGCACGAGCGCGCAGCGGATGCGTGCAGTGCCAAAGGCAAGCCCGTCTGCGCCCGTCCGCGAAAACTCAGGTTTTTTTACTAAATTACAATATGATAGTCTATTTTTACAAAGTATTAACTCTAAAATTTACCTTATTAATAGGTCCCATCCATGCCTTTGCATTAACCTAGAGGATGGCCCTATGAAGCATCCTAAGGAATTCCCAGGGTGTGGATTGGCAATCCCAGAGCTTTTATTTCAAACTATTGACTCCCCTATTATGGAAGAAAAGTGAAAAAGGGAGCTGAACACTATTATTTGGAAGTGCGTCCTCATGAATGTAAGATCATTAATCAAACATAGCTTGGAAAGTGCATCATTTATAGAGGATGAAGGCGTAAAAATTGCTTTCATCACAGAATCATGGACAGATAATGCCTCAGGCCCAGATCTAGTTAAAGCTACGCCTCCCAACTATGTTTGCTACACTTTAAACAGACCCACTGGAAGAGGAGGTGGTCTTGCGGTCATTTATCATTCTTCATTGGCAGCCACTTTTAATCCAGGGGGGGTGGAAGGCTGCGAAGTGTTGGACTTCTCCTTTCACCTATCCCCTAAATACACCTTTCAAGGTGCTTTGATTTATAGGCCACCAGGCCCAAGAAGCAGTTTCTGCATGCAGACTGGATCATTTGTAGAGAGTAGCATTACTGCTAGCTCCTACACGGTTTTAGGTGATTTTAATTTTCATCTGGAAGCCAGCTTAGATACTGACACAGCCAAACTATTAGATCTTATGAAATGTAACAATTTAGTGCAAATGGTGTCGGGTGCGACCCATCAGGCTGGACACACTCTTGATGGTATCTTTTCATATAACCCGCAACTGCAGGTTTTGTCTATTCTTCCTTTACCTTGGTCTGATCATAAGGCGGATCTTTTTAAGCTCACCACGCCTGAGCAACTGGTTCAAAAACCTAGGAAAACAAAATTGATGATAAGAGCCTAGAATAAGGTATCTGCTGGAGATCTCATGGAGGTCCTCAATGATACCTTAGTTCTGCCTCCTAACAATCTGGACAAGGCCAAACTGGTTAGAAAATGCAGGCCAAAATCTAGCTCCGGGTAAAATATGCCAGTTTACAAGACAAGATCCATCTGCCCGTGGTATTCACAGGATTTGAGGGATCAAAAGCCAATTTGCAAACATCTTGAGAGAAAATCGCGAAAGAACTATTTAGATGGTGACAAGGAGGATTATAATTCTGGACTTGCTAAATATAAAAAGCTGATCCACAATGCTAAGGCATCTTTTTTCTCCATGAAAATTAGCAAAGCAAAAAACTCAGCTAGGGAACTATTTAATACAGTCACCAATCTGGCCAATTCGGGAGCTATTACAATCACGCCTAGTAAGGGACTCCGTGATAAACTCGCCAATTTCTTCCACGAGAAAGTGAATGTAATTTTCTCTGCCTTTTCTCAAGTTAAATCTAAAACAACTCTGGATAACGGGGATGATCCCACAGTGATAAAGAAAGCATGTCTGGATCAATTTCTTGAGCTCACAATCGATGACACTATTAATCTTATGACAGGGATCAAATCTGGATCCCCCTCAGATCCTTGTCCGATATCCATAATTAAATTAGCAGCAGAACCAATTTCACGAGTTCTTACTCCCATTTTTAACACTATGTACAAGGAAGGATACTTCCCTCTAGAATGGAAAAAAACCTCCATTCTGCCTCTCTTAAAAAAAACAAGTTTAGATATAAAAGACCCCAATAGCTTTAGGCCTATTTCCAGATTACCGCTTCCGGCCAAAAATGTGGAGAAAAACCTAAATACTCAACTTAGTTTGTACCTTGAGCCGGCACAAGTATTGGGCCCCACCCAGCACGGCTTTAGAGGGGGCCATAGTACGGAATCGGCTCTTCTCAAATCCACTGAAGAGATCCGATCCATTTTAGATAGTGGAGGTAAGGCCGCTCTCATCATGTTTGATCTCTCTGCAGCCTTTGATATGGTCCACCACAATCTGTTAATGGACCGGCTGCAGGAGATTGGAGTCCAGGGATCCGCATGGAAATTATTGAAGTCCTTTCTCACTAATCGAAGTCAGTTAGTGTCAGTAGGGGAATTCTCTTCGGAACCCTTCTCTTTACCTTGTGGGGTACAACAGGGTCCTCTTTAAGCCCCACTTTGTTTAATGTATATGTCTCCTCCCTGGCGCCGCTCATTTAGTCTTTCGGGTTTAGCCTGACCTCCTACGCCGACGATACACAAATTGTGGTTTCTCTACAAACAAGTGAATGGCGAAGTACGGCAATTTGTTTCAGGGACTGTATGAGCGCTGTTGGGAACTGGATGGCCAGAAATTGTCTTAAATTGAATTCTAATAGGACTGAGGTGGTCTGCTTTGGCAATGCCCCTACGTTCTGGACCCCGGAGTGGTGGCCTGACTCCATGGGTCCGCTCCCTACTAATAGTAAAAAGGTAAAAAATCTTGGAGTTTGGGTGGATCATAAGCTTAGTTTTAGCGATCAAGTGAATTCAGTGTCCTCTGCCACATCCTTTGCGGTCCTGCAAGAAAGTTCTCCCGCTCCTTCCTATAGAGTGTCATCAAACAGTAGTCACTGCACTGACTATGTCTAGGCTGGATTATTGCAACAGCCTATATCTTAACATGCAGGAAGGAATAATGAACAGATTGCAATTATTGCAGAACGCTGCCTCTAGGCTGATATCAGGCATCCCTAAGTATGCTCCCATTTCCAAGGAGATACGGAGGGTTCATTGGCTTCCAATTAGAAAACGCACCCAGTTCAAGGCCTTGTGTTTGGTGTACAAGGCGATTCATGGAACAGGTTCAGCGTATTTAAAAGAGCGGCTAGTATGGTACACTCCCGCCAGACCGCTCCGGTCCACGGCAGCAAAACAAGTTTGCGTATCTCGGGTAAAAAAAGCCTCTTGGATTGACAGAAGCTTTGTGGTGATCGCAGCTAAAGCCTGGAATAAGCTCCCACTACATCTAAGAGAGCTGACTAATCTTTTGGCTTTTCGTAAAGCCTTAAAAACATGGATGTTTTCAGAATAATTTTCCTCTTTGATGCTGAGCTTTTTGGTAACTCTCACATAGCGCCAGGACACCCTTGGGTAACAGCAGCGCTCTATAAATGTTATAAATAAATAAATAAATAAATGTACATATCCTCCTCCTGGAATTTCTCTCATGGGGCATTCTGTTACTACCTTTTCTTTTTCTCTAACAGGGAATGTTGCAAATGTTTTATCTGAGACATCATCTCGTTTTCAGTACCACCTGCTTCTCCATTTATCAACATCTCCTCATTTTCTCAGCGAGATAACTATTTCCTTAATCTGACTTATTCGTCCTGTGGTATTCAAATTTTCAATATCTTTTTCAGTAAAATCTATTCGGTATGGTTTTTGTAGAGCCTTCACATTTTCAATATCTATATCCATTTAATTTGCTACTTCTTCTAATCTTTCATGCAGATTTTTTGCTCTCCATGTTACGCTTTTGCACAGAAACAGTAATTCCTCATCCTGATAAGTTTTTAACTTCTCTGTGGGGATAGTTCCTACTATCAACTCTTCTAGTACCATTCGTAATTTGGCCACATCTATTTATTGGGATTCTTTGTCTTTTCTCTGCACACTTCTCAGCCATTCGCTCAATTGTTCTAAAGATGGGCCTACTGGTTTCTCTACATTACTTCGTTTTAAGTCCCTTTAAGTCTCTACTACTGATTCCATTGTCATTGTATGTCTTTCTGCTATATTTGAACCTAGAAATGGGTTATTCGAAACGTTTGGCTCGATTATACTCATTGCCTGTCTCCATGGATTTTCATTTAGGCTCTGCTTTGGCTTTTCAGTCTGTTTATTACTATCATAAGGAACTGTTAAACAATGTTCACTATCTTCAGGGCCTATAGTCACTGGAACAGTCACAGCTTCTAAATTTTTGGTCAATTCTCTTACCTTTTCAGTTAATTCTAACATTTTTTTTGCTAATTTTGCTGAATTTTCACCATTCACTTTATTATCTGATTTTCTCTCTATCTCTCTGATGGAATTATTTTTCCCTAATTCTTGGGATACTGGTTCCGTCTTAATGATTCGCAAAGTTTCTCTCATTGGGGCACTTGGTGTCAACATTTCAGATTCTGGTTGATACGGGGGTGGATTTTTATAGAACATCATCTTCCGATTCATGCACTCCATACCCTCTTGATTCTATATTATGTCTCTTTTCCGTACATTTTTTACCTCCAATTTCTTCAACAGTTCTCACAGGAAACAGACCTTCAGTCATACTTGCATTCCACCACCTTCTCATTCTCTCATCATGAGTGCCATGCCCGTATCTACCAAACATGTACTTATACCTTCCGCCACTCCTCTGTCTTTCTCTGTCATGCATCTCATCTTCCCATTCTGTCAGTGCTTCAAACTGTGTTGGTCTAGGTCTTGGTTCTAGATTCATCATTTTCTCTCTCAAATTTCTAAAAACTGCTAAATTAAATGAACCATGTTCTGGAAACGCTAAGACTCCGTCATTCTTTGTATATTTCACCCAATTATCTAACCAAATACAAGTATGATATCCGTATTTCGCAACCATAAAGTATGCAGGGGTGTTCGGTGGGGGAAGTAATTGTCCTTCCCTAGTCACAATCGGTTTGTCCTTTTTAAACTACTTCTTGATTTTTCCAAACCAAGACTTTTTCTCCTTTTATGGTGGATCGTAATACATCATTTTGTCTTCCGTGAATCGCTAGTCTTTTCCTTTCGACTATTCTGTTGCTCTAACCAATCATAGCGTGACTCACACTAACGCACCAATCCGAAGCGTCTACGTCACTTCTGCAATTCTCCAATCCCAGCGCATCTCACACTTGCACACCAATCAGCAGCGTCTACATCACCCTGTACTTCTCCACTCCTAGCGCGGCATACACTAGCACATTAATCAGGGGCGTCTACGTTTCTCACTGACTAGCCAATCCCAGCCCGGCTTTTCTGACGTCAGCTTTTCTCGCTGTCCCAGCTCCTGCTCCTGCTGACCCCTCTTTTACAAAATTCCCTCAGTAAGCTTTTTACGTTCTTCAAATTCACAAATCGGTTAGTACCGACATAGAAACGCCACCATTGTCCGCTTCGCTAACCAAAGAATAGTTAATGACCTTTCTCACAAGAATTCCGTCTTTCCCGAGATCAGCGCTTACCTCTGCCCTACTACGGAATCGTTACTTCCGTTGATAGTAGCACATCCCTCTACCTTACCCTTCTATCAAGCATTAGCCAACTGCTTCTCCAGAATTAAGACACCTAGTTGGAGACCCAATGCTCCTGAGAAATAAAACCAGAGTTTCGCAATTAACCCGAATGCCTTTTCATTCACGCACTTTCACACGGAAAATGTAGTACATTCACACAGAATTCTGTCTTTCCCGAGAACAGCGAACAGTCTGTCCTACTACAGAATTATGACATACGTTAATAAAGTAGCACTTCCCTCTACTTTATCCTTCTAGCAAGCTTAGGGAACACCTATTACCTTTCCAGTGATAAGAGTTATTAGAGCTCCTTCTGGACTCCTGGTACCTAAGACCAAATTTCACAGGTGACCTTCGCTACCATACACTTCTGTCATACAGGAGATATTTCTAATGGCAACACACGACGATGTCACCGAATCGAACCCAGACAATGCGTTGTGCAACTTCACTCGTTACACGTTTCCCCTGTGTACCTACAGGGCAACAACAATTCTGTCTTTCCCGAGAGCAGCGCTTACCTCTGCTCTACTACGGAACTGTTACTAACTTACGACTTCCTACATCCCAGAAGCCGTGCAAACAACATAGAACCCGACGCGACTCAACATAGAGTGTTAATATAAAACCAATACCAATCAATAATCAATAATCAATAAGCAATGTACAAGCAATAATCACCAAACCAAAACAATAAAAACCATCATCCTGCTACCAGAAAAACTGTTGCAGCGCGGAACCTGGGTAACGGGAATCAGAACAAAACCCCGTACCAAATATCCTCCCTTCGTCACAGACCAAATATCACATCAACACATTCACTCTTACAATCATTGGTGGGGCCCATAACACCAACATTCACACTTCACTTCTCACTGGCCTGCACTTACAGGAGAGATGAATGTTCCAAGCACTGACATGAGAGGAATAACTTATAACCTATAGAGAGAAATGTATTTACACATTTATACACTAATATCCTGACCCCTACAGATCTCAATGCTAAACATCAAGATACTCCTCCCACGTGATCAATGGATCATTTAGTTGGATTAGTAAGGTGATTTAGACCAGCTAAAAACACTTTAATATCTTGATCTTTACCTCCCTCAATAAATGACAAAACGCATTTTCTTGTTAATCAATATTTGTTTATCTAATTATCGCAAGAATTCAGTTCCATCTATAAAATTTATTTAGACTTTACGCAAATCACAAAACACCATATTTACCTAATCTGGCTATTTGTCGTCCTCTAAGTCATCAAATTTAGTCGTCAATCAGTCGGATTTCGAAAGTTCTTCATGCAGCATGCTACAGTCCCAAGAACGGACAAAGACCAGAGCCGTGCAAGCATCTTTCAGTGCCCATAGATTTTAGGAAGTTCTTAGTTCATCAAAGAAGTGGGCAGCATTCAGTCTGTCAAAGATTCAGTAACGCAGCAGTCACGTAGCGTCACCGTCGTCTCCGTCATCAAAAAAGGAAAGAGATATAAGGTTTTTCCTCTCTATTCTACCATCATTTTTATAATAAAAGTAAAGCCAAAGATGATACATTTTACAAAATTTGGGCTTATCCTATTGGTCGGTTGGGATCGTCCGGTGAGGTTTCACACAGTTCGGGAGGTTATGTCATTATACATGATCCATCCGGTTCCTTGTGTCTGTCCTTTGTTCGTGTATTTAGTGGGCTTCCCATCGTGACCTTGCTTGGGTACAACGAGAGAAGGGTCATGTCGAGGCCACAGAAACGTGTTGTAGCTCAGGCGCACTTCGCCCGAAACCTCGTGGAATGGTGGCCATCACGTCAGTCTACATCGGCGGCCATTTTTACTTTAGGCCCAAAGGACAACTTAAGCGAAACAAACACAAAAGAGTAATTAATACATAGAAATAATGAATAAAATGTTAAACCCTTACTAATTCCCCTATGTGCTTGTAATTATCTAGCGTATAGCGACATTTAAAGCGTTCATATTCACCCATTGATGTCATCTGGTGCAACATTACAAAAACGTCACAAAAGCAACATATATCATGCGATATTCTATTTTCTACTGTTAGTATGCGTACATATGTTAATTACAAATTATTTAGCCATGCAAAATGCAAATCCCACCTGTATTTCGTTCATTAGTAATGTTGATTAAACTTCATGCAAACACATTAATAGTATTACAATTAATAAATTATTCTAATTAGTATAAACATGCAGAATAAGGGGGGGGTATACAAAATTTTGTACTACCCGCTCCATCACTGCCATGTTAGTCTTTTGACACAAATGTAACGAAAAGTATACAATTACATCAATTTGTGTAATTATGAGTAGTTTGCCACAAAAATATCACAGCAGGAGCAAAGAACATCTAACTTAGCGAGCGCGAGCTGCTATTGTCTGTGTTCTATTGCATTTAGAGCTATTTTCTTTGTGCAAAATCCATCCCTGGATCCATTTTGGATGTGAGGGTGCATTTTGCACTAAGGAAAAAGCGCTAAATGCTGGGTAAAGCTCCTCGCGTAATTCTGTGTAATTTTGCTGCAATTTCCCGTAATTACACAGCAGCAAATGACATAAGTTACGTCTCCCTAGTAACCACTTTGAAATTATGATCACTTTCAGTACATATTTGGACGCCAAATTACTCTATTGTAAAGAAAGAGTGTATATAATTAGAGAAAATGATGAATTCATTATTGATTCCGGTTCTGGAGAGAGTTAAGGGGCTCACAGAGCGGTTCGATAGGTTTGAACAGGCAACCCTGGACAATTTTTTCTCCATAAAATCCCTTATTAAATTACATTCAAGAATCAGGGAGGAAGGTCTAGGGGGGGAACCTGTACCCCGGGCGACACCTACATCCCCACAAGGCCCCACCACTGTAGCGGTATCAGTACCCGGGGTGGTTGTGGTAAATGCTCCCGTTGTAGATCCTGTGGCTTCCTCTGGGGTCGCCCGGAAGTCAGGGTTGGCCAAAACGGATGGCATAGTGCGACCCAAGACATCTAAGGCTAGTACCATCACTACTAAAAGGACCGCACGGCCAAAGGACTCTGGTAGCAGTTGTCCAGCCAATTTAAAGAATAGCAATGGCCCTGAGACGGATAACGCTAGTATAGACAATCCGATGATAGTCCCTACCCTACAGCCAGGAATGGATTCTGACGCAGGGCCGGCCCTTACTATCAATTTACCCCCTGACTGCCAGCCTTTTGTGGCAGTTCTTACCGGGGTGCCAGTCCTTAAGCCAGGCAAATATGAGACCTATGCTGAACTTAAGAACAAAACAGTTTTCTGGCTAAAGGAAAATAGACCCTTGCCTAGCTCGATGAGTGGCCGGGTCATTCACGTAAGGAGGGTCAGTTGGATTGGCACTAGTCCGAAAGATATAAGGGGGGATTGTATCATAATTAACTTTGATGATCCTAGGGTTGCCAGCTATGTGTGTAGTTTTTCTACTAGAGAGGGCAGTTTAATTGGAGGTAATGGAGGTATTGGCATGCATGACCTCAGCTACTTTAATCCCCGAAAAACCTTTGCTAGGCCAGTTAAAACCCCCATTTTTGAGGGTTGGGCCGGCAGACAAGCTCACCAAAACCTGTCACAATTTAGCCTGCTTCGTAAATATCCATGTCCACCGCCCATTTGGTCATGGCATGGCTACTGACACGCTGTCTGCCAGCCAATAGCGAAGCCAATCGTAGTGCTTGGGGAGGACGATTGCAGCAGTCTAGCATGGTCAGTCTAGAATGGAAGTAGTGAGGCCATTTACTTACCATCTTTCACCTCCTGTTATTAATGTTGGCCTTTCTGAATGGGAGTGTACTGAACATCCTGAGCCTGCTACGCCCATCTTGGTGGTCCCTAGCGGGGAGGGCCTAGTTACAGGAGTGACATCTAACTCTGGCCCTTGGGATAGCTCTTTTGAAAAAGGGTCTTCACCGGGGCAGGCCGTAGATGGCAACAGGGCCTTGAAGGTTGTTAGCGGGAACATAGCTGGTTTGGCACGTAACATCGACATACCCGAATGGACATACCCGAATGGAACTCATTTATTGAATCATTCGGGATATGTATGTTCCAGGAAACCTGGTGCTTGGAGCCCCGATACAAGTGGGCTATACTAGTTACTTTGTACCTGCTATCCCTTCGTCCGGAGGGAGAGGTCGTCCCTCCGGTGGCCTACTAATCTGGGTAAACATTTCCTTAGGCTATTCCATTCGGTGCATAGTTACTAAGTCCCTGGATTTGCAGAGTCTTGCAGTGGGCAGAGGAGAAGGGTATTCTGTCCGATTTCCAGGCAGGTTTTAGAACAGGTACTGGGACCATTGAGCAAACATTCCGGTTGTTGATGCTCTACTGGAAAGTGGTTCTACTGGGCAAAGGCAGTCTGTATCTTGCTTTTATAGATTTGCGGACTGCCTTTGACCTAATCCCCCGTAGACATCTCTGGAGGGTGTTATCTGGGCTGGGTTTGCCTCCTTATTTATTGTCCCTGTTAATCAAGTTGCACGCTGAAAATTTTGCGCAGATCAGGTGGGGAAATCAGGGTCAAAAGACATCACGAATACCTGTAAACAGAGGCGTCCGTCAGGGGTGCGTTTTAGCCCCCACTCTGTTTTCATTGTATGTTAACGGAGTGGTGGACCACCTTTTACAAATCCCCTCGGATGCCCCATCGTTGGCAGGCAGGAGGGTACCTACCCTTCTGTTTGCAGACGATACCCTCCTGATCTCTAAGACCCGGTAGGGCTGCAGAGCCTTTTAACTAGCTTCCAGTCTTTCTGAGACTTGAGGGGATTGGAAACTAATACTGGAAAGACCAAGTATTTGGTCCTGAATCCCCCAAAGAAGACTGGTAGGCCACCCACACTAAAATCAGTCCCCCTAGAAAGGGTCAAAGAATTTGACTATTTAGGAATTCGCCTCTGTGACACCATGAGATGGAATTGCCACCTCCACAAGATGCTGTTGAGCCATAAGATGGTGGTGGGGGCATTACTTAAAGAACAACGGGCCTCCTCCCTTAAACCAATTGCTCCAGTACTTGATATTTATATGCCAAGAGGCGTGAGTGCGGCGCTTTATGGGGCTGAACTTTGGGGTGTGCAGAATGTGGACCAGTTGTCTTACTCAGAAAATAAATTTCTCAAGGACTTAATGGGGCTCCCATACAGCACTCCAACCTTACCACTACTGCTTGACATGGGTAGTTGTCCCATTAGTGATCAGGCAAGGTTACGTCCTCTCCTTCTTTGGGATCGAATTTGGAGAGTCCACGAACTGGCCAGCTACTCAGACGGTTTGAAAGAGGTCCTATCGATGCCTGGTTGGCCCAAAATTAGCTGGTTGAGGGAAGTCAAGCGACTACTGGTTGAATTGGGTCTAAAAGAAGCTTGGCAGTCAAGGACTGCTCCCCCCAAGTCTGTTTTGAAAAAATTATAATGGAGATGGGTGTTAGACGGGCAAAACACTAATCCTAAACATTGTAGGTCCACTGCTGAATTTCTTTTAGTGAAGGAGGTCCCATCTTGCGAGCCCTACCTCGATATTATATCAAATCCCAGAGACAGGGCATTGTATTTTAAATTTAGAGTAGGAACACTTCCCGTGGGTGAACTAACTGCCAGGTGGAAGGCCCCGGCCCAGACAATTCCTTTTTGTCCGCATTGTATGACAAGGATAGAGTCAGTTCCCCACCTCCTATTCGAATGCCCTGCTTATGAAGCTCCACGTCGTAGGTGGTTGAAACCTCTTTGTAGAGAGTTAGGCACCAGACACCATAGGGAGGCCTTGCGAGTTTTGAAAACGGATTCGCTGCCCCTTTTTGCCTGTGGCTTGGCGAAGTTTTTAAGCTGGGCATGGCTGATCAGATCAAACAGGCTTTTGAATCTTGTTTAATTCTGGTTTTATAATGTATCTTTTTCTGTAATTTATTGGCGCCTTCATATTATGAATTGTATGTATTTTTTCCTATGAATTGGCTCCTTTTATCTTTTTAAACAATGTGTGTATATGTATTGCTTTTTAAGACATGTTTTTTGTCGAAATAAAGCCTTGACTTGGTACTTGGTATATCATTATTGCAGAGTATACTCTAGAGTCGGTCCATTCCTTGATGGATAACTAAAACAGCCACCTGACTAGGAGAGGCATATCTGGCCAGAAAGACTGTGCACATGTTTCTCCAGACATCTACTTTCCTCTTTAATCTAAAGGAGATTTGAAGACATAGTAAATCGTCAAGCATAGAGGAATTCTCCAAAATTAAGAAATTTGGCCCCAGTTCCAGGAGGGCCACATATTGCGCTGACTGACAGGTGAAAATCGTTCACAGGATATAAACGTACTTTACACAAGGCAGATTGAGGAGTATTCTGCTAACATTGCATGTTATTTAGTATTTTGAGATTTCAAACAGCATATAGGCTCAGTTTGCCCTGTTTATTTGCACACAGAGATAGATTTGCATGTACACCTAGAGCCCTGATTTAGAGTTTGGTGAGAACAGAAAATTCAGCATTTTTGTGGTGAAAGTCAGGGCTGCGAGATGATAAACCCAATACCTTAGAAAAACTAAAGTTGTGAATCATCTACTTACAGGAGACTTGGGGCATATGTACGAGCCCATATCGCCACGGGAACGTCACTTTTTGTGACGTTCCCGTGGCAATAGGGGCCTTGCCTCATGTAAAAAACAGTATTAAGCCACTTAACGTGGCTTAACGCTGCCTTGTACATAAGGCACCTTTTCACGCTATGTTGAGCGTGACAGGGGCATGCAGTGGGTGTTGTGGAGGGCGTTCCACCGCAACACCCATTGTATTTGACGCTGCCCCCTATGTACAAGGGTGGCATACATAGGAGGCAACGCCAAAATTAAGACCAGGAAATCCTGGTCTTAAGTTGGCGAAATGAGGAGAAATGCATTATTTCTCCTCGTTTTTGCTTTTTCCATGTGTGCTGCCTTGTGCAGCACACATAGAAAAAGCAAAATGCCATTGTTTGTTTATGTACAGGAAGGTGTTCCTTCCTGTACATAAACAAACCTTTTTAACCCCTTCGCTGCTAGGCCTTTCACCCCCTGTGCTAAGCCCTTTTTTGGCTATTTGGGGTAGTGCGCGCTTAGGCCCCTGTAACTTTTTGACCACATAAGGTATCCAGGCCAAATTTACATCCTTTTCTTCCAACATCATGGGGATTCTAAAGGTGCCCAGGGTTTGTGGATTCCCCCAGAGGGGTCCCAGAAATTAGACTAAATACAGCTAAATTTTGTTTTTTGGGGGTAAAAATTGGAAAAAAGGACTGCAAATGAAAGCGTCTGGGTTTTTCCCGGCAAATGGTGTCAAACAAGGGTTTGTCGGGCTGAAATTACAACTTTCCCAGCTTTTAGGGAATGGCAGACTTTTGTCAGAAAACCAACATTTTTTGCACAGTTTTGGCATTTTTCTGGGACATAGTCTATTTTTGCTATTTTATGTGCTTTCAACCTCCTTCCAGTTATGGTAGAAATGGGTATGAAAGCAATAATGGATCATGGACAGCTATACATTTTTAAAAAGTAGACTACATTCTGAATTCAGCAAGGGGTCATTTGTGTAGCTGCATCAAGGTTTCTTTATAGAAACTCACAGTTGAACATAGGAAAAATTGAAAATTAGTTGAAAGAAACAGCCTTTTGTGTCAACGTTTTCACTTGTAACTAATTACGACAGCTCTATGAAAGCAATATACCGTTGCATCCACTGGACCTTTCTGGTTGTGGGGATATATAGGACTTGTAGGTTCACCAAGAACCCCACGAGCCCAGAGTCAAAAACTGAGCAGCAATTTGCAATGGCTTTTTATTATGTACCGGGTATATAGCAATTATTGTGGGTAAATGTATACATGGAAAAATCGGTATGAAAGACACCTATGTATTTCTGAAATGGGAACAAATTTTAGAGTTTAGAAACAGTAGATATTTGCACATTTTCGAAATTGGGAATACTCATATTAGCATGAGAATTATCGGTCATTTTTCAAAATGACTTCTTTTTTACACAATGTCTTTCATTTGGAAGGCAGAAATGCATCGAAAGTCAATATGTAATAACAGTTGCTTTACAAATCTGAATTACCCTAAGTCTCCCGATAAAAATGGTACCTCACTTGTGTGGGTTGGCCTAGTGCCCACAACAGGAAACGGCGCAAAAGGCAACGTGGTCACACCTCAATTTCGCAGTGAAAAATGAACCTTTTTTGGCAAATTGCCTAGCTGTAGTTTTTGAACCCTAGCTCTGTTGACACCTAGGGAAACTTAGAAACCTATACATTTTTGAAAAATAGATACCCAGGGGAATCCAGGATGGGGTCACTTGACTGCCTCCCACCAGGTTCTGTTACGCAGAATCCCTTGCAAACCTAAATAATTGTCACAAAAAAAAACATTTTGCCCACATTTCTGTGGTGGAAAGTTCTGGAATCCGCGTGGATACGCAAATTTCCACCCACCCCGCGTTCCCCAAAGTCTTCCGAGAAAAATGGTACCTCACTTGTGTGGATCGGCCTAGTGCCCGGGACAGGAAATGGCGAAAAAGGCAACGTGGACACACCTCAATTTCCCAGTGAAAAATGACCCTTTTTTGGCAAAGTGTCTAGCTGTAGTTTTTGAACCATAGCTCTGCCGGCACCTAGGGAAACCTAGCAAACCTATACATTTTTTAAATCTATACACGCAGGGGAATCCAGGATGGGGTGACTTGACTGCCTCCCACCAGGTTCTGTTACCCACAATCCCTTGCAAACCTAAAAAATTGGCAAAAACCCCACATTTTGCCCACATTTCTGTGTGGAAATTCTAGAATCCGCATGGATCCACAAATTTCAACCACCCCGCGTTCTGCAAAGTCTTCCAAGAAAATGGTCCTCACTTGTGTGGGTCGACCTAGTGCCCGCGATAGGAAACGGCGCAAAACGCAACGTGGACTCACCTCAGTTTCGCAGTGAAAAATTTACCTTTTTTTGACAAAGTGCCTAGCTGTAGTTTTTGAACCATAGCTCTGCCGGCACCTAGGGAACCTTGCAAACCTATACATTTTTGAAAACTAGACACCCAGGGGAATCCAGGATGGGGTGACTTGACTGCCTCTCACCAGGTTCTGTTACCCATAATCCCTTGCAAACCTAACAAATAACAAACAAAACACATTTTCCCACATTTCTGTGATGGAAAGTTCTGGAATCTGCGTAGATCACAAATTTCAACCACCCTGCATTCCACAAAGTCTTCCGAGAAAATGCTACCTCACTTGTGTGAGTCGGCCTAGTGCCCGCGACAGGAAACGGCGCAAAACGCAACGTGGACACATCTCAGTTTCGCTGTGAAAAATGACCCTTTTTTGGCAAAATGCCTAGTTGTAGTTTTTAACCATAGCTCTGCCGCACCTAGGGAACCTTGCAAACCTATACATTTTTGAAAACTAGACACCCAGGGGAATCCAGGATGGGGAAACTTGACTGCCTCCCACCAGGTTCTGTTACCCAGAATCCCTTGCACACCTAACAAATTAACAGAAAAAAACATTTTCCCCACATTTCTGTGATGAAAAGTTCTGGAATCTGCGTAGATCCACAAATTTCAACCCACCCTGCGTTCCCCAAAGTATTCCAAGAAAAATGGTACCTCACTTGTGTGGGTCAGCCTAATGCCCGCCACAGGAAACGGTGCAGAACGCAACGTGGACACACCTCACTTCGCAGTGAAAAATTACCCTTTTTTGGCAAAATGCCTAGTTGTAGTTTTTTAACCATAGCTCTGCCGGCACCTAGGGAAACCTTTGCAAACCTATACATTTTTTAAACAAGACACCCAGGGGGAATCCAGGATGGGGAAACTTGACTGCCTCCCACCAGGTTCTGTTACCCAGAATCCCTTGCACACCTAACAAATTAACAAAAAAAACACATTTTCCCCACATTTCCGTGATGGAAAGTTCTGGAATCTGCGTAGATCCACAAATTTCAACCCACCCTGCATTCCACAAAGTCTTCCGAGAAAAAATGCTACCTCACTTGTGTGAGTCGGCCTAGTGCCTGCGACAGAAAACGGCGCAAAACGCAACGTGGACACACCTCAGTTCGCAGTGAAAATTGACCTTTTTTGGCAAAATGCCTGGTTGTAGTTTTTTAAACCATAGCTCTGCCGGCACCTAAGGAAACCTTGCAAACCTATACATTTTTGAAAACTAGACACCCAGGGGAATCCAGGATGGGGAAACTTGACTGCCTCCCACCAGGTTCTGTTACCAGAATCCCTTGCACACCTAACAAATTAACAAAAAAACACATTTTCCCCACATTCTGTGATGGAAAGTTCTGGAATCTGCATAGATCCACAAATTTCAACCCACCCTGCATTCCACAAAGTCTTCCGAGAAAAATGCTACCTCACTTGTGTGAGTCGGCCTAGTGCCCGCGACAGGAAACGGCCGCAAAACGCAACGTGGACACACCTCAGTTTCGCAGTGAAAAATGACCCTTTTTTGGCAAAGTGCCTAGCTGTAGTTTTTTAACCATAGCTCTGCGGCACCTAGGGAAATCTTGCAAACTTATACATTTTGAAAACTAGACACCCAGGGAAATCCAGGATGGGGTGACTTGACTGCCTCCCACCAGGTTCTGTTACCCAGAATCCCTTACACCTAAAAAATTGGCAAGAAAAACACATATTCCCCACATTTCTGTGATGGAAAGTTCTGGAATCTGTGTGGGTCCCAAATGTTAACCCACCCCGCATTCCCAAAGGTCTTCCGAGAAAAATGGTACCTTACTTGTGTGGGTCGACCTAGTGCCCACGACAGGAAACGTCGCAAAACGCAACGTGGACACACCTCAGTTTCGCTGTGAAAAATGACCTTTTTTGGCAAAGTGCCTAGCTCTAGTTTTGAACCATAGCTCTGCCGGCACCTAGGGAAACCTTGAAAACCTATACATTTTTGAAAACTAGACACCCTGGGGAAATCCAGGATGGGGTGGCTTGGCTGCCTCCCACCAGGTTCTGTTACCCAGAATCCCTTGCAAACCTAAAACATTGGCAAAAAAAACACATTTCCCCCACATTTCTGTGATGGAAAGTTTCTGGAATCTGCGTGGATCCACAAATTTCAACCCACCCCGCATTCCCCAAAGCCTACGTTTTGGGCCCTTGCCTGTCACGGTTACTTGGGCCTGTGTAATAAACGATCCTTCCGCTTCTGTGTTGTAAAAGAAGTTTAATTAACAGATTCAAGACGATAAGTACAGCACCAACTGTTCCCTTCCAGCTCCGCTTTCTCCGCCTCCTGGAATGAGCTCCCCAGCGCCTGCATCACCCATTCCATGACATCCCAACCATTCTAGATTGTAGTTGCAGATTACAACACATCCCCTTCCCAATAAATAATAACACACAACTAAAAGGTACATGCCAAATAAAACAAAACAAAACAATAACAAGAAAATACAGAGAAAATACAAAGAAAATAACACAGCATACAATGTTGCTTCATACTATTGCTACAATTTAGTCACCGCCCAGAAAATAGCCATA